>NC_051417.1:4311176-4311459 GCF_015228065.2 Penaeus monodon
AATGATTTTCCGCGGGTTCGCCGTCACTCCACGCAAGCCTACAACCACGAGCCGCTGGTTGCGTGGATGACATAAGCAGCCACAGCAGGTGCACCAAGCAGCGGGCAGGTGACGTGGAGCGGCCGTCACAACCACCAGCTCAGGTGTCTCTTCGCCTACTAGTCTTACGTCACTCATTCCCTTCTCTCATTCTATCACATCGCCTATCTGCCTACTCCTCGTATTCACCCTGCTGGCTACTCCAGTATCATCAACGAGAGATGGGGCGGGTAGTCAGGATTTC
>NC_051417.1:4311559-4311758 GCF_015228065.2 Penaeus monodon
TAAAAGAGCCTGAGCAGCTCTCATGATCTTCCCACCTCCGCATCCTCCGAACCCTACATCCTTACCTCCCTTCCCCCCCCCCCTCTCCCAGCACCTCTCTCGCCTCCCCTTTCTCTTGGTCGAGGCGGCGGCGGCGCTGACCCTGCCGCCACGTCTGACATCAAGGTCACGTGGGGTGCCGCTGCTGTCCACCAGGAAA
>NC_051417.1:4311796-4312151 GCF_015228065.2 Penaeus monodon
AAAATATACAAATTACCGAATATGAAATAGAGAAACGGACGCACTCACTAAATCACTCACTGCCTCCCCCGCAAGACATGTTAAGAAATGAAAAATGTTAGCAAGAGAAACCATATGCTGGAGAGAGCAACAGCTTAAGAGGATCATGACAAGCAAATAGGCGGGTAAGCAAGGGAGAAAAGGGAGGTTGAGGGAGGAGGAGATATTACTGTGGGTTTGTATACGCGCGAGTGAGATAGTATGATAGATGATAAGATGGACAAATAAATAGAAACATACACAGAGAAGGGGAGAGAGGAGGCGAGACGGTGTTCCCTTCATCCGTACCTGTCGAGATCAGCTGATTTATCCGCCC
>NC_051417.1:4312205-4312365 GCF_015228065.2 Penaeus monodon
GTAAGATCCCACTCTAGTAGAACGTTTGTTATCGCCGTTCCTGTATCTCCCTCACTGGTTTCTCTACCATAACAATACACAACACACACTAACGTCATTTCGTTAACCTTTCCGCTGCATCCCACATACCCAAGGCTGACTCATTCATGCCTCCCTCCAC
>NC_051417.1:4312471-4313316 GCF_015228065.2 Penaeus monodon
CCCTAGGCTTCCCCCGAGCTCCCACGGCCCCTCCCCCGCCCTCTCTGCTGGTCCCTAGTGCGACATTCCGCCGCTCCCACAACGGCGGTGGCGTCGGCCGCTCGCCGCCCGCCCGACTCCCGAGACCTCGTTCTCGTCCTCGGTGGTTCTGGGGGCCGGCGAGTGTGGGTCGAGTGCAGGTGGCGAGGCCCGAGAAGTGGGAGGGCAGCTGTTGCCGGGGTTCAGGCGTCGATGCTGGTGCGGCCCGACTGAATCGCGGCGCCCAAGCCCGCTCGGCGGCCGGGATTTGATTGCGGGTTACCGTGTGGCTGCAACTCCAGTCCGGCTGAATTTGGAGTCATTCAGGATCGCGTCACAGCATCATCAAACTGTGACGCACCACCTTGGGGAGGTGCCATACCAAGGTCTTGTGTGACGTGGGCATGGCATGCCACCCGCAGCAGACCAGCCCGCCCCCTCCTCTCTCCTTCACCCTCCTCCCTCCCCATTGGCCTCAAGGCCTTCCTCGCACCATGCCACCTCGCTCACAATGGCACTTAAAGCCCACCGCTGTCCGCTGTCACACCCCGTCACGCCCCAAGCTGTCCTTGCTTGCATAAAGGCACAACGTATGAAGACGTTCTCCGGTGGGGCCGTTTTGCCCGGATGAGGCGAGTTGGCGTGACGGGGGCGCGCCGTAACAAGTGGCACTGGCATGCTTTTTTTCTCGAGTGAGGGGGGTGGGGGCAGAGGAAGGGAGGGTGATATGACAGGATATGACAGGATGCAGATCCTACTCCCTCCCACACGGGGACGAGGTGGCCGGGTGTTACTAAGGTACGACGCTCAGCACGACCTTTAGCACT
>NC_051417.1:4313373-4313656 GCF_015228065.2 Penaeus monodon
AACCCCTCTCTATCCATGGCGTGTGACGTCATCACATACATGGTCATATACACGCAGCCTCTTGTTATGTAAGGCAACAACACAGCTCTTCTGAAGCTTCAGGAAAAACAAAAGGAGATCTTGACGGAGGAAGGGCCTGAACACCCCTTTGAATGGGCCACAAATAGAGAAATTTCCACACGGCTGGGGACAACAGGCTTCATTGTTGACCTACATGAACGCAGCAACGGGAGGACGTGCTGGTGCTGGGCAAGGAACCCTCCGAGAGGTAGAGGAACTTGCA
>NC_051417.1:4313761-4313885 GCF_015228065.2 Penaeus monodon
CCCTTCTTTCCGTTTCTCTCCCCTTCTCTCCGTTTCTCTCCTTTTCCCTTTCTCCTTCTCCCTCAGCCATACATTATTCTTATACAAACATGTACGCGGATAGAGTGAAATACCGACAGAAAGA
>NC_051417.1:4314059-4314567 GCF_015228065.2 Penaeus monodon
GAGTAAAATGCCGACAGAGTAGCGGCGTATTGGAGTGGCGTTCCTTACCGTCAGCGAGGTAGTTATAAATCCACTTCTTCTTCGGCGGATGACTCCACCTCTTCTCGCCCGAATCAAGCTCCTTGAGGCCCATCTTGACCATCGAGTCTTTCTCGAGTAGGAACGGCTGACACTTGATACAAAGGCACAAAGGCCAGGACAGGGCCTTTCTCCCCCCCGACGGACGGTTCTCTACACTTAACACTTAACGCTACCCGTTAATATCACACTTGTGTACCGCACTGCACCCCGCGCAACCCTTCATAAGGCCCGTGGCACGAGTTCCGGGGCGAAGGGCATGCTTGGTTGCCACGATAACAGCACGGCGGCCGAACAAGCGAGCGGCCTCACGGTCCACGTCTCCATGAGTGAGCTGGGCTAACTGCCAGCCGCCGCCACTCACTCCACACTGCACTGCTCATAGTAAGCGGCCGCCGCCTCTATCGCACGACCTTGGTGGCCCTGGTCG
>NC_051417.1:4314592-4314731 GCF_015228065.2 Penaeus monodon
GTCTCTACTTGGCCAGCCGCTGCACTCGTCTCTTCCACCCCGCGCACCGTCTGCCATAACATCTGCTTCTGCACTATCGGCTCCCAGCGGGGAGGAGCTCTGCCTAGACCGCACGAGGGAGCGGAGGAGCGAGGGCGCC
>NC_051417.1:4314968-4315770 GCF_015228065.2 Penaeus monodon
TTTGGAGGGAGAGAGGCCCTTGGCCACGCTGCTCACCACGCTGCCCAACATACTGACTCATGGAGCGCCTGAGTGGGGGGGGGGGAGCATTTACATACAGACACACAAGACGACGGGGTTCTTTACGCAGACATCGTTGACCCCGAGCTACGAAGGTGGAGGTGGGCGACGGGGCGTTCGAACCCTCCCCCCCATGACCCGTCGCAGACTGCCCACAGCCACAGTCAGCTGATCGTTCTCCCCGCGACTGCTCTCACCTCACTTCTCACTCGCACTCACCTCTTCCTCTTCTCCTTCTCATTCATTCAAATGCTGACCGCCCTCACCTCTCCCCCTCTCGCCCAACACGAGAGCACCTCACTCTCTTCACCTGTTGGCCACCTGCACGTCCCAAGACGACCCCCCCCCCCCGCTACCCGCTGATCCACCAGCAGAGTTATCCTTATCTCCGGCCACTTTCACCTGTAATCCGTTTTCCATCACCTCCTCCTACTCACTCCACGGCGAACGCCACCCGCCGATCAGCTGATGCCCCCCCCCCCCCCACAATTTCCAGTCACCCAAATCTCCTCCTCGGCCCGTTAAACGACGTCAGAACTTTTCAAACTACCGACCGACAGCCGCTTGGCAGAATCAATAGACGGGCCTTCAATAATGAATAATCTTTCTATCAATAATGAAAAAATATGATACAATTACCGGGCCGATTAATTGGCAACGACCAATGAATCAATCCGCTAATTAACTCGGTCCGTCATTACCATCAGCTGCACGAAAAGAATGTCAATCGCGTGCGACGACC
>NC_051417.1:4316064-4316169 GCF_015228065.2 Penaeus monodon
CCTTTGCCCCCCTCTTCTATCTGCCTCCTGTTCTTCGCGGGGCAAACAAGCGCCTCCAACACGGAAAGACTTGAACTCTCCCCCTATTCTACCCACCCTGGGAGC
>NC_051417.1:4316219-4317492 GCF_015228065.2 Penaeus monodon
GTGAATTCGCCCCGCCCACCTACCTCAATCCTATCTACATCCCCCTCTGCTCCCCTTTCCTTAGAACCTCACCTCCCACCTTTCTCCCTCACCCCCTGTCCGCGCACCCTCCCCAACTCCCCTCCCTCCATGGATATCCCCCATTCCACCCACCCCAGCTTGTCCACTCCCTCCATAACTCCCCCCCACCTACCTCACCCAACCCAGCTTACTTCCCCCCTCCCATTACCCGTCCCCTTCGGCCCCTCTCCCGCCGGAACCATCGCAAACCCGTCGCTCTCCTCGTATGACCGCCCTAACCTCCTTCCTCCTCTCCCCCTACGAAACCACCCCCAACGCCGCCGCAGAAAATCTCCAGCACCTCGCCTCCGATGACGCACGGCGAGGCCCGAGTGTGCCAGGGGCCGCGGGTGCCTCGGCCCAGGACGCGCAACGGCGGCCGGACGGGAGAGGTTGTGCAACGCAGCGTCAGCCAGGGGATGCAGCGCACTCCAGGAAAATGAACACACTTCGGAGCTACATGGACAAATGCACGAACGCACGCTCATTCGTGCATAGCCACTCATACATACACCTACTCCAACACAACCAGATATGCATTGTAAGCATACCTTTAGTGAACTTGCTCATTCATTCACTACTCTTTCTTTCTCTCTTGTCCTTCCCCTCTCACCCCTCCGACTCCTCCCCCCCATCACAAGCTGACAATAGGCTCTGCGAAGTCGCGCGGCCACGAGGCAAATACACGCACACAACACCAGAAGCTCCGCCCACTTTGGAAACGATTAAGTGACCAATTGGATTTGTAGACATGCTAAATAGAAGGCAAAACCTGTAAGCAAAGCCCTAGACACAAACAAAATAACAAATTCAAGCATTTTCAACATGAGTACAGTTATACTTAGAAAAAAATGATACCACGACTATTATTACTACTAATAAAAGTAACAGTAACAGTAACAACATATGTAAGTAACAAATACAACTAAAAAAATAACAGTAATCAAAATATGTATAATCATCATCCTAAAAATAACCCTTTAGCAGCAGCAGTAGCACCATCACTACCGTCATCACTATCACCATCCTTGCAAAATGATCGCAGCACACGTGCCACAGGTGGGCCTCCTCCGCCCCACACAACCGCCCTCGCCTAATCCGGCCAATTCCCGAAATCAGTGAAATGATCGCACACATGGACGCCATTTACACACGCACATGCAGCTGCATTCTGGCGGTGGAGCGTTTTTTTTTTCTCTAGTTTTGTCTTGGC
>NC_051417.1:4317631-4318043 GCF_015228065.2 Penaeus monodon
ACCGCCATCATCCTCGCGTCAGCACTGTGGTCGCCCCGTTATCTGCATCGATTCATTCATTCGTCTGGTGTGAGCACCGGCGAACAACAGAATAAAACACACGACGTTATATTCTTGCAACTAAAAACGCTGGGTCGAAGGGGAAGGGAACGTGGGGAAAGGGGAGGAAGGGGGTTGGTGACCTGGTGAAGAGGGAAGGAAAGCTTAGAGGGAAGAAGAGGATGCGAAGATAACAGGAGAAGAGGTGGGGCAGGGGAATATAAACGGGAAAAGGAGGGAAGTGGGGGAGAAAAGGAGGACAGACCATCGACTGCGGGTCATAGTCTTAAAATTAATGGCTACTCAGGGTTGCGGTCGCGTCCGGAACCGAAGGAACGTTCGAGGCCGATCTGTGGGGAACGGCACAGGGCGA
>NC_051417.1:4318191-4318437 GCF_015228065.2 Penaeus monodon
TTCTCCGCTCGACTTACATTTTAGGGTTAAAAACGCTCTTTCCTATCTCTTTACAAGTGGTTGGCCAGAAGAGTGTGCTTCAGCCCCCCCCTCCTCCTCCATGTTCTCCCTAAAGCCCTTAGCCCCCTCGCATCCCCCCTCTCTACCCCCTCCCCACCCCCACCATTACACACTTCTAAGGTCATCCTAACTGCGTTATCTTGCGTAAGATCTTCCCGTCTTTCTTTTCATTCGCCTTCTTCTGAT
>NC_051417.1:4318483-4318698 GCF_015228065.2 Penaeus monodon
ACCAGGTTCTGCCCATAGAAAGACCTGGCACCGTGCCACCTTCGCTACCGCCACTGCCCCCGTGCCACGACCGCTCCTAACCACAACCAAAACCAGGGGCAGCCAACCAGCACGCGTGTATTCTTAGGTTGCACGGGAGGAAGCCTTGTCTTTCACGAAGGATAAAAAATAAATAAAGTGTCAGCATACACGCAGCGTTTGGTGCCACAGGTGCG
>NC_051417.1:4318874-4319042 GCF_015228065.2 Penaeus monodon
GACTCACCCCCTACCTGACGGCCGGAGAAATCAGAGCCGGGGGAGAAAAGGCAAGCAAACATTCACGGCACAGCGCCATAGAGAGCGAGCGTCCCCTTCGCACGGCTGAGCTGTCGCGTCATGATGGCGGGGGGAGGGGGGGGCAGGGCTAGGAGTGGGTCATATAGG
>NC_051417.1:4330926-4331019 GCF_015228065.2 Penaeus monodon
AACATAAAATAACAAAAAAAAAAATTTTTTTAAAAAAACAAAAACCCAAAAAATTCAATAAGAAAAACAGATAAGGGAAATGGGGTGTGTGAA
>NC_051417.1:4331242-4331308 GCF_015228065.2 Penaeus monodon
ATAGGAATAAATTAAAAAATATAAAAATTTAAATAATAATAAAAATTTATAGAATATAATTTAAAA
>NC_051417.1:4332280-4332531 GCF_015228065.2 Penaeus monodon
TAAAATGGATAAAAAACCCCCGTGTTGGTTAAAGGATAAAAAAACCCCGGTTTGTTTTTTAATGGATAAAAAACCCCGTGTTGTGTTTAAATGGATAAAAAAAACCCCCGGTGTTGGTTTTAATGGACAAAAACCACGTGTTGTGTTTTTAAAGGATAAAACCCCCGGTTGTGTTTATAATGGATAAAAACCACGTGTTGGTTTTAAGGATAAAAAACCCCACGGTGTTGTGTTTATTGATAAAATCCCCC
>NC_051417.1:4332552-4332623 GCF_015228065.2 Penaeus monodon
TTGGAAAGGAAAAAAGGGGGGGGGGCAAGGGAGAAAAGGTTTTTTATTGATTAAAAAAAGGTTGTGTTAGC
>NC_051417.1:4332844-4332955 GCF_015228065.2 Penaeus monodon
AAGAGGGAGGACGCAACTATGCACCACAGAAACTCCTCCCCTTCCTCTCTTTCTCCCAATTCTCTATTTTCCCCCTTTCCCCATATACCCTCTGTCTGCCGAACTCTTTCA
>NC_051417.1:4333266-4333560 GCF_015228065.2 Penaeus monodon
TGCGTGCATGCATGCGCGCTCGTCTTGTTGGGATGGGTGAGAGCGACTGCCTGTGTAGATGTGTGTGTGCGTGCGTCCCCTCGTCTGACTGCACGTGCTTGGCGAGTGAGCGAGCCATGTTTAGTAGCGCTCATATCAACTGCGTACCTGTCGAACCCGTCTGCATGCCAGCAGGTTCGGCCCCTTCGGTGCGGGAAGCAGAAGGACGAGAAGAAACGGAAACAGAGGCAGTCGAAAGATGGAGGGAAAAGGGAGAGGGAAGCCTACGAAAAGGAACGAATGAGAGGCTGGGTG
>NC_051417.1:4333748-4333926 GCF_015228065.2 Penaeus monodon
AGTTCATGTGAACCCTGAAGCTGTTCTCCAGCCGGTCTTCTCCCGAGCGGGAAGGACCCCGGACGCGAGCAGAGCTCTGCTCGGTCTGGGGTCCTTCCCGCTCCGGACAAGAGGGAATGATAAAAAAAGGCAAAATATATCCCAACAAAAACTTAAAATACAACCAAATAAATAATAC
>NC_051417.1:4334164-4334229 GCF_015228065.2 Penaeus monodon
GGGTAATGGCGGGAGGCTGAAGGTCACTGAGAACTCTAGGATTCTTGGGGAGTAGAGGAGGGCTA
>NC_051417.1:4334269-4334508 GCF_015228065.2 Penaeus monodon
AGTAGTAAACAGAGAGAGTCTTGGAGGGTGGGGCGGGGGTGGGTAGGAGGCGAGTGTGTGAACAGGAGGGGCCAAGGCACGCCAGGGGGGTGCGGGGGATGACACAGGAGGGACTGGCCAGGAGGATGAAAGAAAAGAAACCGCCAAGAAAAAATAAAAATGGGAGTCCTATGGCCAGGCCATCAATGGAGGGGCAGAAGAGAGAGGCACACAAGGGTAGTAAGAGACACGAGAAGACA
>NC_051417.1:4334582-4334950 GCF_015228065.2 Penaeus monodon
GAAAGCGAGTGGAAGAGCGAACGATGAGTGAGTGTAGTAGGTGCCGGGCGAGGGTGGCGTGAGTGCAGACGAGAGGACAGTGTCCTGGCATGAACCTGTCCCACCGAAGGCGTAACAGGAGACAGTCACGTGATATAACAAGCTAGAGTTCCCTTCTTGAATCACGCACAATCGACTGGCTGCGGTCGTACTAAAGATTCACGCAAATGAACCTAAAGAACGGCTAGACGGGGATATTGGTTGACCTTAAAGATGGGTTGTCAACAGATAGCCTGACTGACAAATAAACAAGCAAAACAAGGAATCAGACAGACTTGATTACTGACAGTCAGACAGATACACTAGCTTCTGGATGCTGACTCACAGAC
>NC_051417.1:4335101-4335202 GCF_015228065.2 Penaeus monodon
AGAACCCACGTAATCCCCAGTAATTCTCGGTTGGTTGACGATGCCCAAGGAGACTACAGTGCAAGACAGGGTCCGAGAAGGGACGCTGGTGCTCTGGGCTG
>NC_051417.1:4335914-4336173 GCF_015228065.2 Penaeus monodon
CGTCACCTTTGGGTAACAGACAATGTCATAAAAGTCTACGGTGGAAAACCCGCGTTATACTTACATATATTTATGCTACTGTAGCGAGGACGACAAAAGAAACCTGCCATGAATTTTAATGAATTCAGGAATGACGGTGACGAACCCCCCTATTCGAAACTGGGATCAACGAGAACAAGCAGCAACACAGAATCGTGATACGGTTACAAATGGGACACTTATTTCGACGTTGTGTGCATGTCGGGGGCGGGAGCGAGGC
>NC_051417.1:4336242-4336452 GCF_015228065.2 Penaeus monodon
ATTAGGGGATAGATTCATAGAAAGAGCGGGGAAGAACAGGAGTTAAAGAATGTCTGCAGACAAATCGCCAATAAATAATAGAATCGAAAAATAGGAGACAGCAACTGCCATGCAAGCGCCACAGGAGGGGAAAAGCAAAGCAACAACCAAGAAGCAGGTGGGTCGGAGGTGCGTGCGTGGCGAGAGTGCGGCAGCCAGGAAGGTGTGCGC
>NC_051417.1:4336536-4336621 GCF_015228065.2 Penaeus monodon
GGCGAGCTAACACCAGAGGCAAGTGTGGGTCAGACAGGTTGTGTGGGTGTAAGCGCGACGGTTCAAACTTCCATGCAAAGCTGAA
>NC_051417.1:4336753-4337027 GCF_015228065.2 Penaeus monodon
CGGCACAAGCAACACTAAAGAACAAGTTAAAGTTCCGACACCGAACAGCTCGGGTACGTATCCATGGCAACGGCGGTCGTAGCGTCCCCTCCCCCTCTCGTCTTTCCTGTTTCTCTTCCTCTGTCTCTCGGCTCTTTTTGCTGCACTTTCATCGTCCTCCTCCTTTTGCACTCCTACATGCGCGCCTCAAATTCAGTCCTACGTCACGGCGGATCTCGCGTGATCTTAATACACGCCTAAGATTGCAGAACATATGACTTCTGGCCGCTTTTTG
>NC_051417.1:4337059-4337373 GCF_015228065.2 Penaeus monodon
TCTGACTGTTCTTGTTCCGCCTACCTCTCCATCCCCTGGCCGTTAAGAGCACCTTTCCCGTCTAAACTCCATCTGCCGAAGGCCCTGGACGGCCTGCAGCCACTCGCCCTCTGACAACACGTCCAGACATCCTGTATAAATGCTGCCCGCTGATTGGCTGGCGGCCGTTACTGTGACCTAACACGACACCAGTGGTCTGGCTGCACCTTCGGTCTCGCTCCTATTCGCCTCATTGTTCGTCCGTTTCATCATTTCATTGCGCGAACTTTTACTAACAAGTAAACTGGCACATGCAAAAATTAAGGCCAATTTGG
>NC_051417.1:4338270-4338485 GCF_015228065.2 Penaeus monodon
ATCTCGTGTTCTCTGGTTTCATGAACCGCCCATCAGCGCTCGTCCTCCTTCGCTATCCCTCACCCTCTCCCGCGCAGCTCTTCTGCTCCCGCGTGCAGACATGCACGCTCTCTCACGCATACGCTCAGTTAGCCGCCTGCATGGCAAACCAGCTTCCCTGGACGCACATGCACGTCCGACTTGCGCGCCGGGAAGGACACGGAGATATTTCAGGC
>NC_051417.1:4338581-4338810 GCF_015228065.2 Penaeus monodon
ACCCAACTAGCCTATGGACGAAGGAAACTGTCAAACCTTAAATAATCTCCTTGCGTCAGGGTAGAATGTCGTTATATATACATCTATAAACTTACACACACAAAAAGGGAAAGAGAGGGGGTGAGGTGGAGGGATGGAGAGAGAGAATGCTGCTAGGTGATCTCGCATATGAAGCTGTAGGGAAAACGAGCTGCTATTCCCACTCATTATCTTTCATTCCCTCTTTAAT
>NC_051417.1:4338961-4339106 GCF_015228065.2 Penaeus monodon
CATCTTCCCGCAACCGCATTCACACACCCTAAGTGGTGCCAATTTGGCACCGCCTGAACACCTCTGTGCCATCTCCCGCCTTAATAATCAATTCAGAAATAATTCCCTGAAAACAATCGGGTAGGCTGTTTAGGAGGGAGAGGGT
>NC_051417.1:4339388-4339521 GCF_015228065.2 Penaeus monodon
AGCGAATGGTGGAAGCTTAACAGGTAGGTTATTAAAAGCTTCTCTCTCACCCATCATGCACCGGGTCACCATGCACGGCACATGATCAGAGCGTGTGCAACCCAGGCACTCGCCGGCTATCAATATCCAGCGT
>NC_051417.1:4339749-4340072 GCF_015228065.2 Penaeus monodon
ATTTACCCCTGTATCTTGGCGAAAGACAGGCGGGTAGGGGCGATGTGGGAGGATAAGAGGGGGCTACGGCTGAGGGCTGAGAGGGGCGAGGTAGAATTTGGGAGGCAGGGGAGCGGGGCACGGCTATGGACGGAGGGAGGGGAAGGAGGAGGGGAAGGAGGAGGGGAAGCAAGAAGTGGGGGAGGAGTAAGAGGAAGAGAATTGGAGGGGAGGGAGGGGATGGGGGCTTGCGCCACGTGGACCTGCCAGAAGTGTTAGTGTATTTGAAGGTAATACAATAGTGGTGGGACGCTAGTGCAGCCATATAGGGGAATGCCGCGCCT
>NC_051417.1:4340127-4340244 GCF_015228065.2 Penaeus monodon
TGACAAAGAAGGGAAGGGATGAGGGAGAAAAGAGACAGAGGAGAGACTATCGTTACCTATTTACTCTCAAGGACACCACCTGCCGATACACCTGCGCCGTGCCCCTACGTCAAATCA
>NC_051417.1:4340478-4340889 GCF_015228065.2 Penaeus monodon
AGAACAGGCGTAGTCCTGGACCCTGGCCAGACGAGCCACGATCAACATGTGCGCCCACAACCCAAAACATCACCACGCCCACCTGGCTATATTTACCCACCCACCAACACACCCTTGGCCACGCTACCCTGAAGTCGACGCGGCTGCGCGTTAGAGCATGTGTGCATGTGTTTTCGAATGCGAGCCCCTGCCCCGCAAAGTGTGTGTGGGCGCGTGCATGTCTGCTGCACATGTGCTTGCTCTTCTAACCTCCCCTTACTTCGTGCCAAACAAGCACATGCGCCCGAGCACCGCTTCTACCCACGTGCCTCCTCACCACAGTGTCAAACAAACGAAGGAAAAACTCACACAACTGACGTAACGCCGCGCACACACTATTCGCCTCGACGCACCGTCTGGATCCTTATCTGT
>NC_051417.1:4340920-4341112 GCF_015228065.2 Penaeus monodon
GTTATTCGTGCAGGGGGTACAGTACCATGATGCCGCCCGACGTAACGCAAATCCGATACCACAGCCTGGACGTAACTCGGGACGGGTGCACAGCCACACAAGCCTGACATAATGTGTGGCCAACAGGTGAAACCGCCAACGTTTTTTTTCCCATTCGCAAAAGCTCGACTTAAGGAGGCAGCATGGATTTAA
>NC_051417.1:4341228-4341860 GCF_015228065.2 Penaeus monodon
GAATGTAATGCCAAATTCACAGCACCGTGAACTGGTGACCTAATACCGAAAACCCAAGTGGAGTGTCGGGGGAAGGGGGGATAAACGAACAGTCCTCTTCCCTCTCCGTTCTCCCCATCGTAGAATCTACATAATTTCTCGTCAATCTACTCTACAAACCTAACCAAATCCTACCTCAGGGATACCCTCTGGTCAATACTCACACTCGTCACTTACAAGCACTCGCACTCCTGATACAAACACGTGAAAAACGATATCTACTTTTCATTCGCGTTCACCTCTAATTATCCGTTTACTGCGATTATTACTATTGCCATTTATCATCTACTTCGGTCATTGCTACCTCCGTGGTCTTGACGTAGAAAGGGGACATGCGTGGGGGAAGAATATGGTGAAGATGCGTTCCATTTACGATTGCAATAACAATGATAAAAATCAATACAGTGAAGAGAAGGAGTCTTATATTCCTCGATATGTCTTTTCTCTCAGCTAAGACTGCAGCAGGTGTCCTTAAATATACTGGGGCTGAGGGAAATCGGAAGAGAAGGAACGTGCAGGGGAAGGAGGACGAGAAAGGAAAGAGGAGAAGACTATGGAAGGGTGGGGAGGGGAGGCAACAGTGAAGAAACTCT
>NC_051417.1:4341898-4341999 GCF_015228065.2 Penaeus monodon
TAGAGGAACACGAAGGACCTGAAGTGCCAAGCCGTATCCACGTTGTCATGTGTACCATCGAAATATTCCGCCGTATCCATCCATCTCACGCCCACGTGCGC
>NC_051417.1:4342053-4342368 GCF_015228065.2 Penaeus monodon
ACCTTTCCGGTCTCGCACAACCTGCTGACTCACGGCGACTTGCATCCTACCCGCCGCAGAAATGCACCTTGCTAACAGCCTGCATCCTACCGACTCGGGGCGACGAAGGTGGCAACCTGTAGCCAGGTTGAACCACAGCACAAGGTCTACTGCGTCCTGCTGATTCATGGCATCCTGTACTCTGCTGACTCATAGAACTGCCTCCCTATGACTCTAGACAGCCTGTAAATCGTCTGATTCATTCCCGCCTCCTTGCCATTTCTATTTTCTGTCGAGGTGGTTTGCGTTGTTCGTAGGTGGAGAACACACTGTTTT
>NC_051417.1:4342499-4342932 GCF_015228065.2 Penaeus monodon
AGTCATGTCCATCGCTTCTCTCAAGATCCGCTAGATCCCTGCTCCCCGGCCTTCAGTCATCAACGCCCCCCCCCTCGCAATCTCAGCCGTCCACTTGCTCCTCGGCCATCCGCATGTCTCCTGTTCTCTCCCACCCGTAGCTCCTCCAACCCTCTCTTAACTACCCCCTTCCCTTTTTTCTTCCTCCTTCGTTTGTCCATGCTCTCGCCCCTTCCTTTTCCCTCTCGTCTCTATCCCCATCGCCTTCCATCTCGCTCCTTTCCTCCTTTACTCTCCCTTATCCTCCCTTTGTATCCACCCTCTCCCTCTCGTCCCTTTCTTCGTCTTATCCCTCTGTCTCCTTGCAGCCTTCGAGGACCTTCTCGCAACACCTCCAGCCTCGGCGTCGCCGACGGTCACGTGAGACATAATACTTGTAGCACTGGTTGCATCA
>NC_051417.1:4342954-4343242 GCF_015228065.2 Penaeus monodon
ATCATCAGAATTTCTCTTTCTCTTCCTCTATTGTTTTAAAGGAAGTAAAAACGGAAAATACGATGCAAACAAAAATGAGAAGTGAGACAAAAGAGAAAAAGATAAGGAAAAGAGGAAAGAAAAGATAACGAAAAGGAAAAGGGAAAATCATGAAAGAGGGAGAAAGGGGGAACGAAGAAACGAAGCATATGAAAAAGGAAAGACGGAGAAACAGAGGAAGGAAAGAGAGAAACAGGAATCGCAGAGGGAATGGACGCGGGAGAGAGAAGAGCGTGTGTGTGGGAGTGC
>NC_051417.1:4343304-4343660 GCF_015228065.2 Penaeus monodon
AAAGAATCATAGTATTGGGAAAAAACGAGAAGAGGATAAGAGAGGGGGAGGGGTAAGGTGAACATATCCTAGCTGGCACACACATGGAAGTGCCTACCTAACCCCACCTGCCCATTTTACACTCGCCAATAATCCCCTGGCCTACACCTTCCCTCCCCCCCTCCCACTCCCACATTCTCGCCAAGGAGTACACACACAATGTGCGTTTCATTTTACATAATAATAAAAATAGGTGCCACGCTGAAGTGCCATGCGCCCGCCTTGCCCTTGAACCCATGCTATAATATGCTAGGTACATGTCATATGTTTGCCGCTGGGGTCACGTCACATATTATGCAACCTCAGTCTACTCTCGG
>NC_051417.1:4343867-4344145 GCF_015228065.2 Penaeus monodon
AGCAGGCCGGCCGGCCCGTCTAGCCTCGCACGGGGCCGCGGTCGCAGGCTTGCCAACTCTAACACCTCACTAATAATATGTTCTTCACCTCCTCTCTATGTTTCTCCGCCTCTCTCGTTCTCCTAAATCCTCTCATTTTCCTCTTTCCACATCCACGCCTTTTTTTCCTTCTCTCTCCCACGGACACAGACAGAAGGGGAGTGAACCAGTGACAAAAAGACACTCCAGTCGTCATGCAGGCACTCACGCTATGACAAGGTGTGCGAAAACTGTCTTGG
>NC_051417.1:4344577-4344670 GCF_015228065.2 Penaeus monodon
AAAATATCATTTGGAACTAGGAAAGATTGAGCAGACACGGGAATCAGTATGAGGGAGGGACGAAGAGAGAAAAGGAGAGCATTGAGTCCGAAA
>NC_051417.1:4344967-4345227 GCF_015228065.2 Penaeus monodon
ATAGGAACATATTGCAAGGAGTGATTACAACTCCGCACGTACTTGAACATGTGATTGTGTGCAAGAAAGTCTACACATGGAACCCTACACGTGCGAGTGCGTCGTGGTTGCCGTCATCTCCACTTGCCTCCCCGCCTCAATTCATTCCCCTCTCTCCACTACTTCTCCTTTTCCCTTTCGTAAACATAGCGAAACGTTTCGACTATAACAATGGATAAAAATAAATCAACAAGAATTAACATAAGCAATCAAGCGAGGTT
>NC_051417.1:4345541-4347498 GCF_015228065.2 Penaeus monodon
AACGCCTTGGCGAGCTTCACTTGTGACGTGAAGCAAGGAAGCCCGAGGTGTTACATCACGTTCCCAGTGACGTCATTCGCCTAGCACCTTGCCTCCACCTCATGTATTCAAACCTTGGATCCTCATACGCGTCAGTGTGACGCACGTGCGCATACAGACCGACACTCACAAACACGCACATAAATAACGCCAACATCAATAAAAAAAACATTGCGAGTAAATAAATCACGCGAGACACACTAACCCACATGGATACATACATTCACAAGCGGATACATTGTGAAGGTGGACGCCGAAAAAAAGGAGACACTAGGCCTCCCTCCCCCCCATAAGTAAACACCAGTGCATTTACTGTACAACCATTCAGCGATGCGTTACGAACGAAGATTAACAAAAGGACAGGGCGAAAGACTTAAATCTAGGCAGGAAACCCTATGTCGGAGGGAGAGGAGGAAAGGGGGGGAGGGGGAAGAGAGGTTAGGGAGAGAGGAGGTGAAGGGTTGGGGGGGGGGGGGGGGGAAGAGAGGTTAGGGAGAGAGGAGGTGAAGGGTTGGGGGGGGGGGGGGGGGAAGAGAGGTTAGGGAGAGAGGAGGTGAAGGGTTGGGGGGGGGGAGGGGGAAGAGAGGTTAGGGAGAGAGGAGGTGAAGGGTTGGGGGGGGGAGGGGGAAGAGAGGTTAGGGAGAGAGGAGGTGAAGGGTTGGGGGGGGGAGGGGGAAGAGAGGTTAGGGAGAGAGGAGGTGAAGGGTTGGGGGGGGGGAGGGGGAAGAGAGGTTAGGGAGAGAGGAGGTGAAGGGTTGGGGGGGGGGAAGGGGGAAGGAGTGAGGGGGTGAGGGAGAGGGAGAAGAAAAGGGGCGAGGGTAAGAAGAGTTGAGGGAGAAAAGTGATGATGAGAAACAGAGGGAAGACGATAAGAGGAACTGAATGAGAGGAGGAGAGGGAGATAGGGAGACTGGGAGAAAGGCTGGGAAAAAGTGACAGAAGCGAAAGGGAAAAGGAAAGAGAGAGGAAGGAATGGAGAAGGAAACAGAGAGAGAGAGTAAGGGAATACGAGTAGCAAAGGAAGGGGAAAGGGGCTGGAAAAGAGGACGAGGGAATGGGGAAGGCAGAACAGGGTGGAGACAAATAAGAAGGATAAGGAGAGGGCGAGGGGATGGGAAAAAGAGGGAGCAGATAGCGAGGGAAAGGATAAGTGTTAAAGATGGAGAGGAGGAGTGGGTGGGAGAGAAAGAGCAATAAGTGAAAGGGGGGGTGGAAGGATGTCGAATACGGAAGAGGGGGGAGGGGATAAATGGAGCAGATGAGGAAGCATTGGATAGAAAGGGACGAGAGGATGCAGAGGAAGAACACAGAAACGCGAATTAAAAAAAGGGTGGGGAGGAAATATACATTGCGTTGGTTAACAGCGAGATGGAACAGGATTTAGGTAAATTAAACTGCCAAATAAAACAAATACAATGGATGACAAGAGCCAAGACTGTCCAGCACTCCTGTCACCGCAACCCCACCCTTACCCTCACGCTCAGCCCATTCTAGGCCCACTCGCCCTCATCCCCCACCCGCCACCTCGATCCTCACCCTCCCTCTCATCTCTAGCCCCAACTCCCGCCTCTCCCCATCTAAGCCCGTCTCCCACTCACTCGCAGCCCCCCCTTCCCACCCCACCCATCGAAGGTGCATCGTGCACTCCTTTGTCTGAGCTCGACCCGCGGGGAGAAACTAGATTGGAGATCTTTGCAGAGCGGTCACAGGATGACAAGGCATCACGTGACTTGACACGAGCATTGTCAACATGTTACAAAAGACGCTGGTTATTACGTTTAATTATTATTATGAGTCTTTTTCTCCCTTTTGTTCCATTCTTGTGTAATCATACTAGACAGTCTTTGCTCGGCTCTTTTTGTTCTCACCTGTTCACTGGGCCGTTTCTTCGCCCGCGTGGTTACAAGGTTAGACTACA
>NC_051417.1:4348224-4348770 GCF_015228065.2 Penaeus monodon
CATACGCGTCCATATTCAAAGGCAGATGGCCATCCATGACACCGCAATAGCGACGACACCGCAGCCGGCAGCCCAAACACCTCAAAGGCAACACCGCACAGACAGCAACATCAACAACGTGCTAGGTTACACAACGCGGCGCCGTGACGAGGGACGATAAATTCAGCGTTAAGCAACCGGTCACGACTGGCCCCGAGTAGCCCCGAGTGCCAAGCTGAAAGAAAGGGAGGAAGAGGGAGGGCGAGGACGAAGAAGAATGTAAAGGAGACGGGTAATGAAGGGAAGCAATAGATAAGTGCGGGGGGGGGGGGATGTGGGAGTGAGGAAAAAATTAGGCGAGGGATAACGGTCTACCTGTTGTCAATATCCCTTTCCCATTTTACATTCAGCTCCAACCCACCGGCTGGCAACCTACCATATGCCAAGTGACATCATAAAACAAAAACAGTGAAAAATGCCAGTGGCAATGCTGTCGCGGCCGAGGGAGCTCATGTCACCAGATGAAGTTTGGACGGGGGCTCTTGCGAGGACTCTGCGACCCTCGCC
>NC_051417.1:4348811-4349298 GCF_015228065.2 Penaeus monodon
CAAAAAATACAGTGGCGCAGCTGACATGGCTGAACAATAGTAACCGACGGACTACTGAAATACAAACAATCCAGAGAACTAGCAGCACTATATTCAACCAATGGCGGTTCCGTGTTCAGCGATCCTGAAAGTGGGTGCCACGGCACTCCGGGGTGCCGTGGGCAATACCTTGGGGTGCCGAAACACTGTTGTATATATTCCGTGTCTAAATTTTAAGGCGTTCTCATTCATCTGTTAATTATACGTTTGTCTTTGGAGCATGCAACCTTGATTATTTTATATCAAGCTCTAGTAATTCGTGGAGCAGCCGCAGATTCACTGTGCCGTTAAAGGAAATTCGAGTGAGGTGTGTGTGTGTAGGGGGGGGGGGAGTAAAGAATAGGGTGCTGCAGAAGGAGCCATGTAAGTTTCGGGTGCCAATACTGATAAGTTTGGGAACCAGTGACCTATACTAACATTATATATAATAGTCCGATTATTATCTATG
>NC_051417.1:4349359-4349609 GCF_015228065.2 Penaeus monodon
ACAACAATAATAAGCCAAGTAGGCTTAACAACAATAATAAGCCAAGTAGCCTTAACAACAACCAGGCACTGATAATAATACAAGGATATGCAATCTTTTGTCAGTTCGTCTTGTCACGCGCTCAACGCAAGGGTTAAGTGTCAGCTGTTTTTGTTTTTAAAACATTATCGCAATGTGTACAGGTTTATCGAACCGTAATCACCGCGATACGTCGTGTACAGAAACGCGTAACAGTGGTGAAGATATGAGT
>NC_051417.1:4349900-4350845 GCF_015228065.2 Penaeus monodon
AGAAAGATGGGAGAGAATAAATGACACGCACAGAAAGAGGCAGGAGTCCGTGTGAACCTTTCGTCTCCAAAATCTATTTCCCTGACCGCGTGTGACTGCGATAAGGAGATTCGATCAGGCCGGGAGGTACAGTGAACGACAAGACGGGAAGGAACGAAATGAGGAACAAAAATCGAAAGCTGCGGAGAAGCGGGATGAACTAGAAGCAGAAGGATGAAGAGCTACTGCTTGCGATTTTCCTCCTTGAAGAAAACTGCCTTCGTGGAAGCTCCCTCCTCATGGCTATCAGCAGGCGCTCATAGGCCTGCGATCGTCCATTTACCATCATGCAATTACGGTCACTATTTCCATTACGCTTTTCCTGACTTTCACAACACGGTTTCGTCCGCGCTTCTCTTGCTGAAAAATATACAATGCTCATCTCTCTATTCTCTTCATTTTCATGTCCCTCCTCTTATTTAATCCAGTCGACCCACACAACAAAATCACTTCCTTCTCGAAAATCATCAGTTCCAATTTCAAAAGCCTCACTGCAGACTCCTCGGTCCACCCATGCCTCAGAGGGGCATCCGAGCTAAAACTAGGTCATTCGAGGCGGCCTTTTCTACTGACTCAAATATTCAGGTCTCTTGCCCTTGCGCCCACACGCGGTAATCAAAACGTTTTACCTTTAAAGCTTCCCGCACGTGTAAACCATTCAGCGACTATTTAATAAAAGCAGGTTTTCACTTCCGTCTGTAATAATCTCTTTCGCTGTTAAACTGCAATAATAGAAGATATCACCTGACCTCTGGGCCTGGCATGTTTCTTTTTGTTTTTTCCTTCTGTTTTGAAAGAGCAAAGATCATGTGCAATGCTCTGTCCACGTGCCCTCGCAGGCTTTTCTATCCGCGCGGAGTGCCCCTAACACTCAAGGGCCTTGTATTTTATCAGCCTGTAACTCCG
>NC_051417.1:4351057-4351373 GCF_015228065.2 Penaeus monodon
GCAGAGAGTGCATCTGACCGCCACGGACTCAAAGGACACAGCGAATGCGATAGGTCGACGGAGATGATGATAACCAGTGCATGACTAGGAATCCTGCCGCGCCGATAAGGCCTTTCCCCTCCATCGTCCCATCCTCCCCGCGCGCCGACATCCCCTGAACTCCGGTATGTCTCCTCGATATCACGAGACCTTTCGCTAGGGCCTGGGGGCTGGAACTGACACCAACAAACAAGGGCTATACAAACATACAGGCAGTGATACACATACGCACAGCTACTAATGCACTCATAACATTTTTAACCCTGGTAAACTCTCT
>NC_051417.1:4354782-4354849 GCF_015228065.2 Penaeus monodon
TGTATATTTCCAACTGGACAAGCACAACTGATGCGAGTCAGTAGTGAGCAGCAGCGGCACCTGGCTG
>NC_051417.1:4355862-4356086 GCF_015228065.2 Penaeus monodon
CACACAATTTTCCCCTTCCCTTCTCTACAGCAAATGTTTCAGAACACTTCTTCATGTTCTACTATTTTTTTCTTCATGTAAACGTAATACAATCGTGTGAACGTAATAATTCCTTTTCATGGCTCTGACGCGCGGGCGTGTGGGCGCTAGGTGTGGGCGGACTGCTTTGCTGGTTGACTTTCCCCGAAGGTCGATACCAGCTTGGAGGTGCGGAGTGTGGCCGC
>NC_051417.1:4356171-4356667 GCF_015228065.2 Penaeus monodon
AGACGAAAGGAAATGAGAGAAAGAAGTGAAGCAGGGCAGGAGAGAAAGGAGAAAAAGGAGGGAATGGCGTAAGATGGAGAGGGGGAGAGAATGGGCAACGAAGGGGAAGGGAGGAGAGAAAGAATAGATGGAGGAAGGAGAAAGAAGAAGAGGACGAGGAAAAGGAGGAGAAGGAAGAGGAAGAGGATGCGGGAGAAAGGGAAAAAGAAAAAAAGAGAAAGAGAGAGAACGACTAGGGGAAAAGAACACAAGCTAGTGAAAGGCGACACAAATGAAAGACGGATTAGGAAAGAAGGAAGAAAAGTGACAGGCAAGGAAACTGGAGAGAGGAGGGAGACAAGAGAGAGGGAAGAGGGAAAGAGGGGCGTGAAAAGGAAGGAACGAGGGGGAAAGGGAAAAGCGGAGGTGAAAGGATGGAAGGGGCGGAGATCGGGGTACAGGGACGAAGGCTGAGACCGTGGCAGGTGCTTTGATGGCCGGACGTGACTACAGCCAG
>NC_051417.1:4356752-4357212 GCF_015228065.2 Penaeus monodon
TGTAAACCATACGATTCTGACGACCGCCCACTCACCTCTTTGGATTTCGAAAAAAGAAATTTCGTTTCGGTTGTACATTTAATTAAATCGCAGCTTAAAGCAATACCTCTCGATCCATCAACAAGGAACAGGCATATTAGCTTATACCAATCTAACTTACAAAATTCACAAGCGTTCATAAATTCACTCACTACACGCATACACGCAAAATCACTCAGTGCACGCAAACATGCAAACAACCACATTAACTCACTCAAATCGCACATACGAGTAAACACTTTACTCGTTTGCACGTTAATTTCGGAACAGAAGTGATCGTCGTACTTGCACATAACGCACGCGCCTAAACCTAAATCTACCTGTCTATTTTTACGCAGAATCGCCACACACGAAGCAGATACCGGGGACCTTTCGGGGTCGACCTATGGAGCGCTGGCTCGGATTTCTTCGATCTCCTCCG
>NC_051417.1:4357401-4357973 GCF_015228065.2 Penaeus monodon
TTCTCTCCCCTTTTCCTTGTGCTACATTCTTCTCCATTTCCCTTTGCCATTCACTCAACGCTTTATTCAGCTGTAACGCAACAGCTTTTCTCTCACCTCGGCCTTCTCCTCATTACTCCGAGGCTACTGTGCCTTTCTTCCCTCCCTCCCTCCCCTTTCCTTTCCCTCCCTCGCTTTCCCCTTCCCCCTCCTTCCTTCTCTCCGCCTTCCCCTCCCCCACTTTTCCCTTCCCCCTCCTTCCCTCCCCAACTTTCCCCTTTCCCCTTCCCCCTCCTTCCCTCTCTGCTCCCCTCTGGAGGGAGGGACGGTGGGGAAAGGATGGGGGAGAAAAGGAAAAGGACGAGGATGGCAGAGGATGGATGTATGCGGGAAGGAGGGAAAGAGGAAGAAATTGAGGGAAGGAGAGTACAGGAGGGGTATGTAGAAGAAGACTGAGGGGAAATTAGAAAGGAGAGAAGCAGAGGGGAAGAAGAGAAAGAGATAGGAGGAGGGAAGAGAGGGTGAGGGAGGTGCTTGCCTGTCGGGGTGGTAAGGAGGCGGGAAAAGTGTAAAAAGAAATGGTAATAGAAAAT
>NC_051417.1:4358050-4358757 GCF_015228065.2 Penaeus monodon
TGAATGAAAGCTATAGGAGCAGATGGGAAGGAACGAACACGAGGTGAGGGAGGAAGCGAAGGGAGGAACAGCAGAAGAAAGGAAAAAGCGCTAAGGGAAGCTGAGCCAAGAGAATGCAAAGAGGAAGAGGCGAGACGGATAATTCACAATCCTTCAAAGTCCATCCCACTCTCACGTCCGCCTACCTCACAGCCGCTTTTTGATCAATGAAATACAATGATCGCTGCCGTCAACATCGCCCTCCCTCCCCCACGAGTCTCCCTGAGAACAGCTCCCTCGTGGTCGCCCAGCCCCCCCTCCCCCATACCACAGGAAGCCTCTATGGAAAGTGGCACAAGTAGCTTTGCCTCTCCGTTCCTCCCCAGCCCCCTTCCGGAGCTCCTTCCCTCGTTCTCCTCGCCCCCTCCCCCCCCTCAAATTCGCCTCCTCCTGGTCCACCTTTACCATCCACTCTCTCTCATCCCTCATCTCGACCTTCTAACCCTCTTCTTACTAATCCTATTCCACCATCAACCTGCATCTCCACATTATTATCATCAACTCTACCACCTACTCCTCCATCCTCACCTTCACCAGCAGCACCACCTCCCAACCTGCCTCCGCGTCGCCGCCGCCGCCGCTTCCGCCCGCGGCGACCTTCGCGTCGGGCTTGACCTTTTAAGACGACGGCGGGATGGACACCGCCGCAGCCTCTTACGTAAGATGCT
>NC_051417.1:4359504-4359717 GCF_015228065.2 Penaeus monodon
TCACTTCCGCTCCCAGAAATAACAATCAAATAACAATACTGAGTGTACGGGTCCCGTTGTCTTCAGGGGTCGGATCAATGGGGTCGTCTTTGCGGAAGCCTCCCCAAGGGGGCACGCTGACTGGGTCGTCTCGATGAGGTCGTCCCGATGGCATCGCCTTTAAGGTGCCGTCTCTAAGCGGCGTTCAGCGCCGCGACGTCTAAACCGCCGACG
>NC_051417.1:4359755-4360007 GCF_015228065.2 Penaeus monodon
CCGCGGCCGCTCCCAGTCCCGCGACAGACCGCCCATGTTTTGGGCAGCGGTCATTCCCGTGTGTAGGCGTCCTTGTTTTCGTCCGTGGGCGTCCTTGTTTTCGTCCGTGGACGTCCCGGTTTTCGTTCATGGTCGTTCCGTTATCACATGGAACGTGTGACGGCTAACGAAAAAGTGTCTGGCAACAGACAAACATCCTTTATTTCACTAAGTGTGCCTTAGTTATACAATGCATTAACAAATTAAAAACGT
>NC_051417.1:4360051-4360425 GCF_015228065.2 Penaeus monodon
GGGGGAAACTGATAATACGAATTCCACGTGCAAAGCTTGCAGCATTTTTGTTTCTATTTTTTTTTAACGTTGTCATGACTGCTGTATTTTTGTAAAGCCTTTTCACAAGATTTTTTTTAACGCTGTCACGCCGTTTTGATTTTTTAAATGTTTTCTCTTCCTCTCCCCTTGGAATTACTCCTTATCTGAATCCATTTCTTTCTTCCCTAATCTCACTCCAACTTAAATCCTTAATTACGTGCCATAAAACGCACAATAACCGCAGCAGCGTCCATCCACTCCCTAAAGAGGAAAACTAATCGCATACGTATATATCCAGAAAACGACATTGGAGAAAAACACGAACCAGCTGGACAACCCTGAGAACACACGCA
>NC_051417.1:4360686-4361600 GCF_015228065.2 Penaeus monodon
CACTTCCCATATTTAGGAGGGATACCACTTAAGATGCCACGCACGCAGTTTTACGTCGCGCGAAACAGTAGGTGGACGAAGCCAAGCGAGCATTCGCCTCGAGAGCGAAAAGAACTCGGTTTACAAACACACCGTGGCTCGACGTGGAGGAGGGAGGGTGGAGGAGGGAGGGTGGAGGAGGGGGGGTGGAGGAGGGAGGGTGGAGGAGGGAGGGGGAGGAGGGGGGGTGGGGCAGGGGAGCAGGGTGGGGAAAGGGGGAGTGGGGAGGGGTGGAGGGGGTTGGAGTGGGGAGGGCTGGAGGGGGTTGTGGTGGAAGGGCAGGAGGGGGTTGGGGTGGAAGGGGTGGAGGGGGTTGGGGTGGAAGGGGTGGAGGGGAGAAGTGGAAAAAAGAGGAGAAAGGAAGGGGTTGATGGAAGCGGATGGAGTTGGGGGTAAAGGGTTAGGGATGGGGAAAATGGGGGATGGGAGAGAGGGAGAGGAGAGACGAGAAGGGAAGACGGAGATGGGAGAGAGGGAGGAGGCACAGGAGAGGGATAAGGGATAGGCGAAGAGGTGAAAGGAAGGAGAGGGAGAGGAAGGTGGAAGCGAGAATGGGAGAGAGGAAGGTGGAGCAGAAAAGGTGGAAGGTGGAGGGGGTTGAAGTCTGAAATTGTGATTTGTGAACGTCCTATCAACGTTTGTATGCGCGGGCGTATTTGGAGAGGTCCTTACACACACAGGGGGGAGAGTGCGAGGCGAATAATCAACCTCCTCAAGGCTTAACCAGAAAGAAGAAAGTAACGATGAAGTACGATGCCCCCCCCCCCCACATATACACGAAACCTATGCAACAGAGCCTCATGCACATCCACAAAGGGAAATGGGGCTATGGCTGCACATTATCCATCATCCTTCTAGATTCATACATTTCAATA
>NC_051417.1:4361617-4362566 GCF_015228065.2 Penaeus monodon
AAGCTTTTAAATTACAGATAACCGAGAGACGAATATCTATTCTACCTGATACGACCCCCGTTCCCTCGACTTAACCACTACGAACACACCGAAAGCTCAGTGGTAACGACCTTCATCCAGGCGGTGGTGAGGGGGGTGAGGGGGGAGAGAAACCTTTGAGCGTCCTCGACCTGCGATTCAATTTAAGTCTGGAAATTACATCAATCTCCATAAGTTGATGTGAATAACAAGTAGCGGTGTCGGTGCCTGTGTGTGCGGGTGGTGGAGTTGGCAGCCCTGGCGACCAATCAGCTGGTGACAGGACCGGGGAGGAGAAGGGGGGTGAGGGGGGCCGCCGTCGGGGAGGGTCGATGGGGGTACACAGGCAACACAATGCCGAACTTGCCAACATTTCCGAGCATTTTCTCTCTTCGTTTTGCGAAGGGCCGCCCGCCGGAGCTCCCGACTCGCAATCGTTTTCGACGCACTCACGAGCCTCATGCCTGCCCTGGAGGGCGCCTCTCCGCAGCCAGCGCTCGCCATGATCGCAAGTCCTCCCTTCCGCGGCGGGGTGGCGAGAAAAGCCTAGTTGGCACCCTCCCAGCAGGTCCGCCATCCACGTGATATACTGGCCACGTGGACGACCCGACACCACGTGCTTAACACGCCACGCCTCTGCGGCGTTGCCGCTTCGACACGCGCGCAGGTGCCACGTCGGCCCCCAAGGATGGTACATCGATCAAGGACCTCCACGCCGCCCATACTCTAGGTCTATCTCACGTACGCACCTCACACCCGCCGCCGCCTTGCCGCACGGACAAAGAAAACATATCCCTGTGAGCTGAGCTGAGCATGGGGCCGCCGCAGGGATCCTTTTAAAAACAAAGTGCAACTTTTGGAACATGACCAGTCATAACCCCAGTACAAATGTCACGTACCCAGTCTGAGTGGCGGGGTGGTTCACCCTTCT
>NC_051417.1:4362757-4363265 GCF_015228065.2 Penaeus monodon
TTCCGACTAAAGGCCAACTGGTAACCATGAAACCTGATTTTTGTCAGCCCAAACAACAGGGAAACTGAACAGAACTCTTTCTCCATATGAAAATGTCCACTTTCTTCCGTCCTTTACCCTTCCTGCGCCTCCTTTGCTTTGTCTAGTTTATTTCCTGTCTTCCAATTATTCTTGTCTTCCACTTCTCTCCACACTCATCTCCCTTTCTGTCTGCCCTACTATTCGTTCTAAAAGTATACACATTTCAAGGCGGCGACCTTCCTACCCCGCCCCCCTGCCCAATTCCCCTCTCATCTTCCTACTTCCCTTTCACCGTCTCCTCCCCTCTTCTCGTTTCCTTCCTCTTCCCCCTCATCTCCCCCTTCTCTCTTTCCTCGACGTCTTCTCACTCCTTCCCTCCTCTCCTTTTCACGCTCCTTTCCGAGGAAAGAACAGACGGAAGAGGACGAGTGTTAAACAGGGACATGGGAGATATCAACTAAAGAGGGAAAGAGAACGTATGTCTGAG
>NC_051417.1:4363638-4364522 GCF_015228065.2 Penaeus monodon
GCGTGATTCTCAAGCACCGTCGGGGATAGCAGCAGACCGGGCGTGCATGGTCATGAGCCTGCTTGCCCGACCCACTTGCTCAGCCCATGACGCAAGCTTGCTACATGCTAGGACTCGCGGATGGATGGTTTGGAGTGCGGGTGGCAAGATGGTCGGATTGGTGGTTTAGTGAATGGATGGATGGATTGGTGGATAACTGTGTGAACAGGCGTCTGCCTATCCTTCGGTGGTGACGGTAATGATTGGTGGGGAGTGGGATGCGGAGTGGAGGAAATGGGGTGCGGAGCTGGAAAATGGAATGGTTAAAGAAGTTGGAGTAAGATGGGAAATGGGGTGGGGAGTGGGGTGGAATGCTGGGGAAAGACTGAACTTACAGAGAGCAGAGGAACAGATGGGTATTGAAGGGTGAGCGGAAAGGGAGGAAGGTGATGGAAATGAGATGGGGGAGGGGGAAACACGAATGATTGAGTAGCGCAGGTGAAAAGACACACACACAAACACCGCAGTGTGCAGCGATGGACAAGATAGCGATTACCACCAGTAATCGCTATCGCTATGAAGATTGTGATAAAAAGATGAACTTAATGTCAAATATAAATAAAGTGAAACACGAATAACTATCCAATATGAAATAAGACATACGAGCGGAATCAGAAGTGAATCAAGAATATCACCATGAAACCCGAAACCAATATAATAATACACACCCTCAAATCCTTCGCCACGATACGCCCCAACGTACCTGCAAAAAAGGATAAAAAGGACATGTAAATAACTTCGATTTAGTGATACGCTTCAAACAGTGAATAATAAATAAAGGCTTGCTCACTCTCATAAAATCATAATACAGAAGTAACCACCACTTGGGGTAAGAGATTCCACAA
>NC_051417.1:4365358-4365506 GCF_015228065.2 Penaeus monodon
GGGCAGAGATGTCATGAAATAGGGTAGACCGCCCATTTTCACATTCTCTCGCTGTAAAACTCCTTTTTCCCTTAAGATTTACAAAAATCACTCATCTTGTAAAACTGGAAATAAACACGCATGAAAAGAAAAACCGCATAATTATGTA
>NC_051417.1:4366061-4366419 GCF_015228065.2 Penaeus monodon
CGGCGCTGGAACTATAAATGTCAGGGAATATTTTCATGCCATACTGCGCGGTTCGCTGCCGACTCCACTGAGGCAAAAGGCGGCCACAGCGGGCGAGTGAGGAACTAGTTTCTGGCGGGAAGGAGCTGAAGGAGTGAGAGTGCAAGTTGAGGAGTGTTTGGCGAGTAAAAGGGAAGAGGAAATTAAACGTATAAAAAAAAGCATAAATGAGCAGCCTTTGTAAGTGTGCAATAAATCGACTGGATTCCTGTGAATAACGAAGCTCGTCGCCGTGCGTGGAGTGCTTTCTTGCGTCTCCATTATGTGCATGAGCAACACTCGTTTTCCAAAGCTTCTTTCTTCCGCACCTTCACCACAA
>NC_051417.1:4366784-4366898 GCF_015228065.2 Penaeus monodon
GTCACACTCTTATATAAATGACAGGTTATGGCGTTTACGTAAGTCGCGGTTGAACTTGTCTTTCTATCTGGCAACACTGTTCGTTGCAGGGACTCACGTACACTCGAGGGAATC
>NC_051417.1:4367064-4367199 GCF_015228065.2 Penaeus monodon
CTGACCACAATAACAACACTAAAACTGAACGAAGTGAGATCAAGAATCAGAAACGAAGACTAAAAAAAAGATAATCATTGCATACATACTAAATGCTGCCCAGCGTAAGAGAGGGGGCAAAGGGATAAGGGTAAG
>NC_051417.1:4367446-4368417 GCF_015228065.2 Penaeus monodon
ACAGAAAAATAGGATCAAGAGAAAGGGCAAATAAAAGTGGTCCACAATAAGTGCCAATGAAAGAGAAAGAGCAACAATGAGGCTGAGAATACAAATACATAAAGTTATGACAAATAAACGAAAAAATAAAGCCGAAAAAGACAACGACGATGACACTCGTCGTGAAAAGAAAACGAGGAGACGAGGAGGGCGGAGCCGAAGGCAGCGAGCGCTGACGAGCACGCGCGGAGGGCTGAGTGCATTCCGCGCTCCGACCGCCAAGCACACCTACGGCTTCCCGTCGCGTTCACGCCGACAGCAGCCTCCATAGTACCCGCAACACCTACTACACCAAATCCCCTCCCGCAGAACCCACACTACCACCCACAGTTTCTGCAGTAAAAAAAAAAAGTACCATAAAGTAACCATATTACTGCTTCATCCACAGTATGCCTACCCATGGCACCCTTACCGTCCACAGTGCCAGCGTTGCCTACGTTTGTTTACCCACGACACACTAGCCGCAGTAGCCACCTCCGACAGCGCCTACAGTAGCTTAAACCAACCAAATGGACCCAAAGTAACCACAGTACCCACAGAATTGTCCACGCCACATCATACTGGTCTGACCGTCTACAGTACCCACAGAATTGTCCACGCCACATCATACTGGTCTGACCGTCTACAGTACCCACAGAACATATGTCCACATCAACCACAGAATCTGCAGTACCCAAACCACCCACACCTACAGTACAGAGCCGGCCAACGTGGGGAGGGGCAGGAAGGACTGAAGCAGGGGGTGGGGTGGGGAGTGAATTCCCAGCTACCGCAAGCATCAGCAAAAACCACACACTCCGGTATCTGCTGAGTGCTGCTCCTACAATCGCTAAGACGTCAGCAATGTATCGAGGCCGTCAGTCAGCGCCGTAGAGTTTCAACCTCTCCTCTGCTGACGCCACTAACCGAAGTGCGAGAAACACTATATTCCT
>NC_051417.1:4368620-4368704 GCF_015228065.2 Penaeus monodon
GCTTACAAAGCCTTCCTTAGGCCTATCGTGTATTACAGTGAGTGAGTAAAAAGAGCTGTGTCGTCCTGTGAAGCTACAACACAT
>NC_051417.1:4368847-4369032 GCF_015228065.2 Penaeus monodon
AATCGATGGCCAGACGGACGAGGAAAGTCTTGCATATTACAGACCTTAGGCCTATAACTGAAGACCCTTGATGGGAGGGTTGCGTAAGGTAAAAGCTCATGTCCCTCTCTCCCTCCTACCCCACCCTTTCACCCTCCCACCATCCCCTCTCATCTTCCCCCCTCCTCCCCCCTACCTCCCCCTTC
>NC_051417.1:4369097-4369377 GCF_015228065.2 Penaeus monodon
TCCCTTTTTACCCAAATCTTGTTCCCCCTCCTTCCTCCCTTTTTACACACACTTCCTTGTCCCCAATCCCCCTCTCCGTCCCACACGCTCTCCCAATAATCTCCCTACATCACTACATCCCTCTATCCCCCCCCCTCTCCCACTTTCCCACCTCACTTTTCCCGCTATCCCTCATCTTTTCAACCACTGGCGTCTTTCTCTCCTATCCTTTCAATACCCATACTCTACAGCTCATTATCCAACATACCTATCTTCCTTCATTCGTTACCCTTACTTTTCA
>NC_051417.1:4370223-4370433 GCF_015228065.2 Penaeus monodon
GGAGAGCAAAGGAAGTGGGTGCAATAAGAATGAGGATGAGACACGGAAATGGGGGGGGGGGGGGCAGCGTCGAGAAAGGAAACTTACAGAGTTGAGGAAAGGTAAAGGGGGGTTTTGAGCGGGGGACGCTATGCAGTCAGAAGGCGGTTTGTAGGCTTGTAATCATCTTCATACAACAGTTAATTGACTCTCGTCTTTCTTATCTTATCC
>NC_051417.1:4370708-4370848 GCF_015228065.2 Penaeus monodon
AATTCACGCCCACGCCACCTTCACGCAAGCCTCGCCACTAATGACTCGACCTCAAACTTGACACACTTTCGCCTCCCCTCCATGCCTGTCACAAAACCCTACGCAAGTGACACCCAAGCCTTTGGATCTGTAATAACTTT
>NC_051417.1:4370888-4370975 GCF_015228065.2 Penaeus monodon
TGGGGAGTTGTGAATTGATCGACTATCCGACGGTCTTAATGCTGTCCTTATGGCTGTTTTGTATGTTTCGCTGCTCTGCTCTTCGAC
>NC_051417.1:4371568-4371735 GCF_015228065.2 Penaeus monodon
CCCTCTCTGCCCCCTTTTCACAACGGGTGTTACTGAAACACTTGTAGAAAATAAAGACGCAAAAAAGACCGAAGATCCACCGACACCCCACGTGAAGCCTTCCCGAGAGTACCTATGGAGCCTGGCCAACATTGCAGGTTCTCCTGAGTCTAAAGTTACAATGGATG
>NC_051417.1:4371878-4372162 GCF_015228065.2 Penaeus monodon
GCCCTACCTATGACTCCATCTGCATCCCACCCTCACCAGCTCAATAGGACCCCAAGAAGGTCGACCTCCCGAGGATCTGAAGGTAACCTCTTTTCCCGCCCACGTGCGACGGCGCCCACGAGACGTGACACGCGAGATGTTTGTGTAGCCCCTACGGTCTATATTTAGTCGTATTTTTCGGTCTATGCCTTCGGCTATATCAGGCCCGTAGGTTTTTTTCCGGATTCACGCGGAATGTTCGCCGGGCTTCTCTCCCGTCGAGTAAGTCATAAACTATCCTTCGT
>NC_051417.1:4372284-4372441 GCF_015228065.2 Penaeus monodon
AAAACGCCTAAACGTGTAAACCCAACTTATCTCCGGGGCAACGGTGCAAAGGGGACGGTTGCAGCTCAACCACAAGCCTCTTCCGCCATCACGAATTCAAGCCCCCCCCCCTCCCCTCTTAATCTCCTATTCGCCAAACGTTCAGTTGATAAATAGG
>NC_051417.1:4372511-4372724 GCF_015228065.2 Penaeus monodon
CCGTTTCTATAACCCCCGTTACTACAAACCGGCAGTTATCAGTACGGCAGCGATCGCCCCCCTCCCCCTAACTCCCACATGCTTACTGGCCTACTCTCCTAGATATCGTTACTAAGGTGTGATCCAAAATCCCATTGGGTAATGCCCCCACCCCCACACACAAGCATCTTCAGGGCCAGGCGCCGCATACAGAAACCTCGACATCAGACCACT
>NC_051417.1:4372817-4373149 GCF_015228065.2 Penaeus monodon
ACTCACCAATCCTATTTACAAGTCTCCCTTCTTGCTAGAGGGGATGCAGACTTCATTGAACGGATGCTTATCCCACGATCCATTTGTGTTCAGCACTGTTCAACTTCTGGCCACCGTCCCCACGCCGCCGTGCACAAGGGAACAGAAACGTAGAATGAAGTGGGGGGGGGGGGGTTACGCAATCACTGCTATGTTGATCGTGCTTACTTAGGTTCTCACACGTTGTTACAGGTGTGAGGAAGGTGTGTAGGAGGGGAGGGGATAAGAATAGGAGGGGAGCGTTATCGAGGGGAAGAAACATGTCGATTAGATAACAACGGATAAAAGAAGCC
>NC_051417.1:4373408-4373893 GCF_015228065.2 Penaeus monodon
GAATTCTCCCCGATAATGTTTATTCATTTTATTTATCTACTTATTCCAGCTTGATGCACTTGATCAATTTCCGTTCTTCTTGCATCCTCCCCGTGAGGGCCGAACTGCATCACGACCAGCCTCGCCAGATCGACCTCCGGCCGCGGCACGGCAGCGAAGAGCGCCCCTCAGCCCCGTCCCCTCGCGCTCAGGGAAATAATGAATTTAGCCACATCAACAGAGCGCCGTGGCCTGTCGACGCAGCAACAGCGACCCGGCCGAGGGATCCCGCCCCGTCTGCAAGGGTCCAATTACCTTCATAGGCCTGGGTATCCCAGGACACACGTGGCAGGATCCCGGCGTGTTCTTTAGACCCTAAATGGTGTCAGGGGGAGGGGGGAGGTGCGAGCGCGTAGCCGTGCCAAGATGCTGAGGGCGGTGCGAGCGGGCGCCTGACGAAAGCACAGTGAGCAGGAACCGATTTATCCTGGCGAAAATAAGATTTA
>NC_051417.1:4374706-4375205 GCF_015228065.2 Penaeus monodon
GATGAGTTGGCACTTTCCTCGCGATCACCTGAACCCCCTCCCTCTCCCACCCTGATGTTCCCTCTAGAATACCTACCCCTTCTCCCTTCCCACGCCCCCGTAAGTACCCCTCTCTCCCCCATTGCCCCTTGCTCCCCCTTTCGAATACCCCCTCCCCTCCCAAACCTTTCCCTCTCTCTGATTACCCTCCCCCCCCTTTAAATGCCTCTCCCCATATCATCTCCCGGATTTGCCCTCGCCACCTGTTGAGTCATTACCCGCCCGCGCTCTCCTCCTCCTCCTCCAACTTACTGTGACGCCAAAACGTTAAACTCTGACGGACAGCTTTCTGAAGGGTGACGTAAGCCGGTCGACCTCTGCGTCAGGAGTTTGCTTACTAATTGCTTATCTCATTACTTGCGTGTTTACTTGATTACCTGTTTACTTTCTCGCTTGTTTACTTGCTCATCTGAGTATTCGTTTGCGTTTCTCTCCTCGCCTGGTCTTTGCTGGGGTCCAA
>NC_051417.1:4375398-4375701 GCF_015228065.2 Penaeus monodon
ATTCCTCTTTGTATATGTCTATACTAGAACATCTCCTTTTCTCCCTCCTCCTTTTCCTGATCGCCCGCCTGCCCTGCCTCGAGCCCTTCCTTTCCCATCTCCCTTTTCCCCTTCCTTCTCCCACTTAGCCCTCCTTCCCTCCCCACCTCCGCTGCTGCAAACACACCTTTTTCTCAACGCTTGAAGACCAGTGCACGCAGAACATGTGCTTCTGTTTGGCCGTCGCTTAAGATTCCTTTGTCAGTTCTGGGCAACAATACTCATCAACAGTGGCTGGACTGCGCATACTGCGAAGTGGGGTAA
>NC_051417.1:4375812-4375951 GCF_015228065.2 Penaeus monodon
AAGAAAGAAAAAGGCAAAGAGGGAACGCGGAAAGGAAGAGGGTAATTACCTAAAAATATCTAACTACCGATAGTGGAACGGGCAATACTTGCTGGATGGCAGGCCGAGATATTTCTAACCTAGGAACTCCTAAATTATT
>NC_051417.1:4375996-4376136 GCF_015228065.2 Penaeus monodon
CAGTCTCGCCACCACTACTACCCCTCCCCAGAATTGGAGTATACCTGGCTCCCTGCACCGGCGGCCGCAACCAGCGGGTCTGTCTATATCTGGACTCACGCGAGACCAGATAACGCGTCTTATCGTGGATTCCCTGACTA
>NC_051417.1:4376183-4376274 GCF_015228065.2 Penaeus monodon
ACAATCAATCAAGTTCGCCCTCAACCTGGACACTCTCTCTCTGACCTTATTAACCTGTCCCACTTACTAAGAGACCCTACATTATATAATA
>NC_051417.1:4376623-4377451 GCF_015228065.2 Penaeus monodon
AAACCTAGGGACGGTATTATCATTACAGTAGTTCAATTCCCGAGTGATTGCCAGCATATAATTATGGTTATCATAAAGATGTGTATTATCAAAAAGTAGGGTATGCAACAGAATATTTCAGAAGGAAATGTTCGTTTGCTTTCTTTCTTGTTCATTCAAATAAAACCAGATTTTTCCAAATACTGATTATATATGTCCTTTACTATTGCATCTTTCACCCAGTAATGCGGTATATTTTTAATTAAAACTACGGGGTCACGATCAGAGCTGAACGTGCATAATTGGGGTCGCCAGGTAATGGGGTTGGCAAATCACTCGTCTAAGGTTTACCACCTATATTAAATCTCTCGTCTTCTCTCTCAGTCCACTATAATCACGATCGTCTTCGTGCTTCTTCTTTAATTTTCTTATTCTGTTTCTTCCTTCCAATTCCTTCCCACTCTCCTCCTTACCCTATTTCATAAATTTCGTACCACCCCCTTTACTCCTCTTGCCTTTCCGGCCCCTTCCCCTCCATTTTCCATACCTTTATCCTCAACCTACCTTACACAAGGTACGGCCATATACCCCTTATACCATCGCTCACCCTCCAGTTTAGCATGTAAGTGGGCCCATGAGGAAAGGGCGACAGAGGGACTCAAGGATAGAGAAGTAAGTGAATAAGACAGACAAACAACAGAAGGAGCGTAGGAAGAGAAAGAGAAGGAGGATCGAAAGCATACCGTCAAAGAACCTACCACAAAAAGGTATTCCCTCCGAATCGTGTTGCAAGGAACGGCATATGCAGTACTCACTGAGGAAAAAAAGTGGGAAGGGGCGGTGTGTGTG
>NC_051417.1:4386212-4386298 GCF_015228065.2 Penaeus monodon
ACATGTGTGTATATTCATGCGTGGACATGTGTCTTCCCTTTCTCTTTGTTTGCCTTTAACCGCTCATTCCCACCTGTCTCTTTGCA
>NC_051417.1:4387145-4387217 GCF_015228065.2 Penaeus monodon
CGTCTCAAGATACATCATCTTGCAAGAAAGATGCATCGTGACAGGCCAGAACCCATGCCATTGTGGACTTGA
>NC_051417.1:4387840-4388456 GCF_015228065.2 Penaeus monodon
TTGTGTGGGTAGTAGCGAAAACAAGTGCTGTCTAGAGGACCTAACGCTGTCTAGAGGACCTAACGAAGTGTAAAAGACACTAAGTGCAGATGGAGGTACGCTATCCTCGCCGAGCGGGACGGGAGACTGGAACACGGAGAGGGAGGCGACCGAGCATGGCGTAAAGGGCCTTGGGTGATGCTGATCGTGTTATGAAAGAAAACACGTGACGCAGTTCTATTGCAGTGGAAATCGCCGATGACGCAGTGAACGCTACTCTGCCCAAGGCTTGCAAATTCAAATTATGCAAGGGCAATCCGCCGCGCCATGCCATGCCATCGCTTCTTCCTGGAATGCAATGCGCCCAATTCTGCGACGCTCGCTTATCACTAAGATAGCATATCGAGTCTTTACTTTCATAATAATGACAGCAGTATCTGGTTACTATCAAATTTCCTAATTCTCGCAAGCCTTAGGTTTCAAAAATTTCGGGAGTTCCCCTTCTTACGCAACCATTTTCTTTGCCTCACATTTCTGAAGGGAGACTATCTTAAATTTTTATACCTACAGATGCGCTCGCCGTCACAAAGAGAATGGAGTATGGTGAATATTTAATTACAAAATTGATTCTAAGATT
>NC_051417.1:4389527-4389968 GCF_015228065.2 Penaeus monodon
TGGCTGCCACTGGGGCCCCGCAACAGGGATCGTCCGGCTAACAGAACAGATATGTAATCTCGTGTACTTCAGTTATCTTTTGGAAAAGGACTCCAGCCCTTGAAAACAAAGAGGTGCATGACCTTCGCTGCCTGGGGAGTGGGGTCTCACCGACCTTATTGGAAGGTCGTAGGGAGAAAGGGATTTGTGACCTTCTTTAAACATGAATATAAAGACTAGAGATATATAAAGGAGATGAACCATGGGGTTGTCTCAGTAAATAAAAAAAACTAAATTTCTAAACCATTTACAAAAGATTGTTGGAAAATTATTAGTTTACCCTTAAACATTACCCGTTCTTCTTAGCTATATTTCTTGTCCGTTTTCTATGATGATGGTCTTCACACCTGAAGCACCGACCAAGATATTTTCCAACGATTCTGTCATCCTTTCTCGTAACTC
>NC_051417.1:4390913-4391153 GCF_015228065.2 Penaeus monodon
ACCCAGTCACTCTCTCGCCCCCACTACCCACCTCATATCCCTTTAACAGCTCTGTCACCTCTCCCATAGGGTACGGATGAGAGGCATCGAGAACATGGTGACTAATACGAGGGTGAGAGGCCAATGGAAAGATGAGAAGAGGTAGGGGAGAGACGGACGATAGGGAAGGGGTGGGAATGATGGAATGGAGTAGCGAAAGCAGAAGGGAAGGGGGGAAGGAGAGGGGAATGGGAGAGGAAG
>NC_051417.1:4391182-4391333 GCF_015228065.2 Penaeus monodon
TGTGATAACAGGGAGAGAGTAGTTGGTAGGGATGCAAGGGGTGAGGCAGGGAGGTACGAGAAGGGAGGGGAGGAGAGGGGATGAGGCGGGGGAGAGCGGGCGTAGCGGTGTGGGAGAAAGGGTACGTGAGTCCACTGACCCGCGTCCTGCT
>NC_051417.1:4391374-4391525 GCF_015228065.2 Penaeus monodon
TCAATTTAATACACATAAAAGTGTTGCATATGTACTTACTAATATGCATCTACTGCATATGCCTAAAAACACACAAATGCTGGCAATCCAATTACATATCATATTAAAGTAGGACATGTAAGTAATTAACGTATAATGCACATTGCATGAT
>NC_051417.1:4391631-4391775 GCF_015228065.2 Penaeus monodon
TGCCGCAAGCCCCGCAGCTTCAGCCTCTCCTCTCCTCTCTCCGCCCCCAGAAAACGTTGCCCTTGCGCGCGATGGGCAATGGGTGACCTTAGCGACATCACTGGGCGGGCAATCATGCGCACTTAATCGTCGGCAAGGCGTGGC
>NC_051417.1:4392729-4394031 GCF_015228065.2 Penaeus monodon
CCAACGCTGCCCCGCGGTCGTATGTAGTAAGCGTGTCCGCGGCGTGTGCCTGACTGGCTGGCACACGCGCTGACCTTTATAGCTTCTGTATCAATACCACCCTCCGTACTCTGTTTCTCCCCCGCCGGTTTGCTTGCCTCTTGTTCGCTCGCTTGTCTGATTACTTGATTGCCGACTTTACTGTCTACTAGTTGGTTGCTTGTTTGTATACTACCCAGTCTGCTGGCTTCTTTACCGATACTTGTTTGCCTAATAACAGGTCTCCTTGATTGTCTACTCGCTTGCATGCTTCATAGACTGTTTGCGTGTTGCCTAATTCCTAGCCTGTTTCCTGAAATACTTACCTATCTGCTACTTCTCTACATATTTGCCAAGATCCTTATAGACATACAAGTTTGATAGCTTACTAGCCTCTCTGATTGCTTGCATGCTAGACTGTCTGTCTGACTGCTTGTTACTTACAATAGCCAGAAAGCTGCTTTTCTACTTACTAGCCTGTCTATTAGCTTGCTTGTATATTTGTTTACAAACCCGTCTCTTTGCTTTTACCCTCTTCTTCGATTCTAGCTTTCTCTTTTTTGCCATACCCCTCCTTCTCTACTTCTATCGTAATCGGCACTATCTCTTCTGCGTGCGTGCGTTTGCTGGTCCACTAACCATTAGCATACTCCTCTCTCACCTCATTCATTCTTATCTGGATATCAATTTCTGTCTCGCATCTACTTCACGCCTTACATCACACCCCTACCAAATCTTGCCACTGTCTGTGTGTCTGTGTCTCTCTTACCTGCCCTCGCTTCCATCCTTCCTCTTTCATTTCTCCTTCCTGCTCTCTTATCCGACCATTCCCCTTCCTCTCTCTCTGTCCGCCCACTTCGTCCCCCGTTCCTTATCGCTTATTTCCCCTCACCTCCTCTCACCTCACGCTTTGGCATATTCCCCTCGCGTTTCAATATGCTTCACGGCCTCCTGCTATACCCTTTCCACCCCACTTCCCTTCCATCACTACCCTGCCCCCAGCCCTTCGGAGAACCACACGGCAGATTCCTACCTGCCTACGACACCACAATCGTACAGCAACCAAGCAGAATCCTTTAACCCCCCCCCATACACACACAAAATCAATGACTATGATCCGCATTTCTCCCACAGTCAATTGCGTGGCGCGCACCACAGGACCTCGGCAATGCCTTGGAGCGCCATGGGGTTGAGGCCTGGGGTTTGGGGGAGTACTGCCGGGTAAGGGGCAGGCTGGGTGGAAGGATGGGATTGGATTATACTAACTTCCTGGATACACACTCA
>NC_051417.1:4394120-4394408 GCF_015228065.2 Penaeus monodon
TCCTGAGGAAGGGCCAGGAGACATTGACGAAGAGAGCCGTAGCCACACACGACATCAACAGAAGTAAAGGACAGGCCTACGTTTGCGACACACGCACCGGTGCACTACACCAGTAGCAGATTACATTTCTAGTAACCGTGTGAGGAAGGAAGTGCAAAATAAAAACCCGAATTAGGGCAAAAGGCCTCACACGCGCCAACAAAATGTGCATGAATTCTCTTTAGGATGATAAGGTGGAGATATGGCTGGAGAGGTGATGCTCGCCCCTCCAGCCAGAGACAAATCGGC
>NC_051417.1:4394487-4395073 GCF_015228065.2 Penaeus monodon
AAATTGAGAAACGCTCATAAAGCAGAGAAGGATATTTGCAGTCACAGAGAGAATAAAAAAAATGAAAGCGAGATCGAAAAACTAGAGAGAAGCGACAGCAAGCGAGAGAGAGGCCCGGACGAGGACCGGGGACGGGGGACAGCCTCACACGCGGAGTACGAAAAGAGCCGCTCCACTATTTCGAAGCTCCCACGAGTGCCTCACCTGGTGGGGGGGGGGGTCGATAAAATTGAGAGCCTACATTCGTGACGACAGGCGCAGAGCGAGACTGAAATACAACAGCCCTTTTCTGACACTGTCATAAAACGTTTCAGATAAAAATGGAAAAGTTAAAAAAAGATAAAAACGGGAAACGGGTAATCGACGCGACATTTCTTCCGCTGAGTGAATAAGGGGAAATAAATGACATGAAACAGGATAAAAACAGGGTGAGAAATAATGAGGTAAAATAGAAATGAATGTGGAGAAAAGACGGGAAGGAATGTGTGAAAAACTACAAAGGAATAAGGGAAAACAGAAATTACAAAAATAGAAATGAATGCGGACAAAAAACAAGTGAATGAAGGATAAAGAATTGGAAGTTAAA
>NC_051417.1:4395165-4395457 GCF_015228065.2 Penaeus monodon
CAACATACGGTCGCAAAACAAAAATGAGGGAAACATGGGAAAGGCGACTGAGATATATTTTAGGGAGGGAGAAAAATGATTCGGGGAAATAGAAATATCGACCTAGAATTACAGGTAAAAGTTATATGCAGAATGGATAACGTGGTGCACACTGAGGGACAAATATGAACATTTTAATGAAACGCAAAGTGGGCGCATCCATTTGCACGCCCCAAGTGTGACTATGTTATATCCAACAAGTTTCCCACTTGTGCTTGTGTGAGGGCGTGCGCACACATCCTTCCAATGCTGA
>NC_051417.1:4395560-4396738 GCF_015228065.2 Penaeus monodon
TCGACTGAATCAATTACTCTCTCTAGAGTTAGATTGATCCCGCAAATACCACCCGATTTGTAGCAACCCCTGTCAGGCTGTCCCCTGCCACTGCCAGACAGCGTTGCTTTCCAACATGTGCTAATTCCCCTTCTTGTCTCTCCCTCTCCCCCCATACCAATCTATCTCCATCCAACATCTAAATCCCTATTCCTCGACTCACGTAGTTCTCATGACGGCCTGATACATGGTCGAGGCAACTCTATCTTAATGTGTGCCTATACCCCTCATGGTCAGGAAGCAGCTTGGCATACCCAGGACTCCTATGGCAGCTTCATGCCAGCCTCTGCCTCATTCCTAAGAATCTCTATCCTTTGCCAGCCTCATCCCTTATCCCCCGATGCACCCACATCCCGCTGGCCATTCATTCTCTAGCCTTGGCCAGCCTTATCCCTTAGCGTCCGAGCCCGACCAACTGCCACACCCGCATCCCGCAGGCAATGCTTTTTGTGCCGTAAGGCATCTCATTTTGAAGCCTGCGTGCCACCCGTTCAACCCCGCCCCTCGTGCCGGCACCCCGCTGGCCATCCATTCTCTAGGCCTCCGAGCCACCTATACAATACACGATCCCCAGCTCATCCCGCTAGTTATCCATTCTCTACTAAGCCAACCTCGCCCTTTTCCCCCCGAGCCTCCCATCCCGATTTACGCCCCGCACACCCGCATCCCGCTGCCCGCCCATTCCCTTTCCCGCATCAGGTGAGGCACCTGTTTTCTGTCACCCTCGCGCCCCGTCGCCCACAACGCCACCGGCAGAAGGATAACTGCGTCACAGGAATTGACCTTTTAAAGACTTGATGCTGCTACTGGCAACACTCTCAAGGTCGGTTTTAGAGAGTGGGAGAGGGAGTCATGCAACCCACCCTCATGACCAACGCTCGTCATGCATACTATGCATATATCGCGGCACACGCATGCACTCGGCTGCACTGTTTCTTCGGTAAACAATCGCATGCTTGAGCAACCGCTGTTGTTGACACGCTCTGCCATCTAAGCACTGGCAGCGCCATGCGCTCCTAGTCAAACCACGAGCCTATTATGGCACTAAAATGTGCCATGACACTCCACCTCTGTGACGTTATATGCCACGACGCTTTTGTCGGCCGGGACATCTGCCGAACGCGGGATGTATACTTTGC
>NC_051417.1:4396891-4397275 GCF_015228065.2 Penaeus monodon
AGGAAAGCAAAAACAAACAAACGGACAAAAACAATCCCAGCTCCTTCCCCGTTATCCCCCTGACTTACAGGGCCACATCGCCGCCAGATCTCTCGCGCGGAGCAGCCATCTCGACACTCACCGCCGCCCTTCCATTCCTCGCCTCCCTCCCCGAAATTACTCCCCCTCAATCGATAACGAAATAAATTGTATCGGATTAATTATCACTGACTGGCATTAGAAGCGGAAGATTAAATAAACAGCGACGGAGCGAAGAAATGACGAACGCCGAGAATGTAAAGCAATGATTGCAAAGGACAAACGCAAAAGAAAATATTAGCTGCGACCTACCCCTCGTCTGACCTTGAGGAGGGACATGGGGTTGTGGGGGAAAGGAGGTGTGTT
>NC_051417.1:4397538-4397953 GCF_015228065.2 Penaeus monodon
GGGGAGTTGAGGGGATTGGAGGAGGGGGGAGGTGCAATGTTTAGTTCAGTGTTCGAGGGGAGAGTAACACAATTCGGAAATCCCGAAATCGTCAGAAAAAAAGATCCAATACATGTCCAACTGTAGGACACGGGGGTGGGCTGGGAGCGCGTTTGCTGCGCGGGGATGGTGAGGGGACGGGGTGCTCAGCTGGGCAGGCCAACGGGTACGGCGCCACGTCATCACGCTCTCCCCCTAGGCAACTACCGCAACAATAGGCATAACGCAAATGCTTAGGATAATGCCTATCGCGATTTAAAAAGAAGGCAAACGAGATGAAGGCACGGGGAATGATCACCACAATGGCCATTTGAGGACAGGAATAAGGAGAGGAAAAAAATCGGAAAGACACGAAAAACAAGTCATCAAATAAAGA
>NC_051417.1:4402734-4403896 GCF_015228065.2 Penaeus monodon
GGCAATGGTAAACGGTACACGAAGAACACTTTGGAAACGTACCCTAGAAAAATAGAATGGTAAAACACACTTGGGAAAGTGTACAGTACGGGATGCTGAGGGTGTTTTATGTATTAAATCTGTATGAAACGCCTATGGCGAGACGAGGATAATATATGAGAATACATTCGAGTATATCCTATCAAGTAAAATTCTCTATCTATTCTCTGTATGTAATTAGCATGTTTGATACGTTCTATTAAAGCGCTGAAAAGGAGCGATATGCATTACGTATCCAAAGAATCAATAAACGCGTGTGACGAGGCTATATACCGGAAGAATGTATATTTTCATATGCCTTTCAAAAAGGATCGCCTCATAATATGCGAGGATATCTGAACATACTGGGTAATACACAGCAGATAGTGACATATTTTGTGTGAAAATCATGACCTTTCAGCTGTCAGAGAACTCTAGAAGGTCAAGCCAAGTAGCAGTTGCCGCTTGCCTCAAAGCAGGACGAATATACTTTTCGACTGCCGCCATATGAGGAGGACACAGGCATAGTGCCAGGTGATACGAACCCCAATTGAAAGTTAGATTTATTCCAAGAATGAATACACGCAACCACGTCAGCAGATAATCATGACACAGGTGCAAGCATCATTGAGTCACACACACTTTCAAGGTTAAGGGGTAGAGTGCCACTTTTTAAACTTCCTTATCAATAACTGAGCTTTGTATTATCACACCTACCATCGCAAACAAGAGCTGTGAAAGTCGAAGTGCTCCCATGGTAAATGTTCATTCATTAATTGCCACACAACATGAGCCTACGAAGTGTCAACGCCCAAGCTCCGCCTATCCTACCTGTTACGTCAATATCCTGCCTGTGACCTGCTGATAACCTGGAGCGAGCAGAAAGAAGGTCTTTAACCTTTGCTAAAAATCCTTCTCGTGACCTGCTGAAGACTGACCGGCAGGAGTACCACATTAGCCTCGCCCCAGCCCTAGCTTTTGACACGAAAACACCTTGACCCGGCACGTGCCCACCTGACCACACCCACACCACGACGTAGACAGTGATACTTGACTACACTCGCCATTAACAGTTACTACAATACGATACAACAGAGAAAGAATCTATCGAGCTACGGCTCTACTCCACTCCACTCCTGACAAT
>NC_051417.1:4403953-4408125 GCF_015228065.2 Penaeus monodon
TATAATTGCCTTGATCACCAGATTACAACATTCACCAGCGTCTGTCCACACACTCGTTCTCCCTCCTTGCCAAGTCCCTTTGTAACTTTTCTAAGTCTACTTCACCTTAAACTTGGATGCAAAGGCCATGTGTGTTTCCGACTCCCCCGCCTCAGTAAAATTTAAAACGCGTTGGCTATAATTCTCGCAACAGCACGATATCTTGTGAAATATCTCTACACATACACACAGACACACATGAAGAGGGGAGGGGGTAGGAAAGCAGTGGGCGGCCCGCACGGGTGGCTATTGCATCTCCAGTGTTGGTGCGGCCCGAGTACCGTCAGAAAGCTGAGGAACCCTTATAATTATACTAAGCCTTAAACTCTAATGTCGAAAACATGCCTTCGACCTATTTAAAGACCACCACAAACTGACAGCTACTGCCTAACTTCAACACTAACAAAGCCTTCCCTTAAGTTCACTGGATTTGATCGATTAGAACTTTGAGCATCACCTAATACCTCTTAGGTGGTTGCAGACGGTGCTAAACCTGCTATTTTTATTACTCTCAAGGTAAAGGGTTCCTGGACAGCATGGCACGTGTCTACCGTAAGCCTGTGAAATAGCAACTCCTGTTCCTTCTGTCAAAATATCTCTGTCTTCTACGTCACACGTTCACCCGTCATCGGTCTCATCCCTACAAGATTACTTGGACGCTTTGCCAGATAAATCATACTAAAAAACTGGGTATTTAAGTGGGCATTTTCATCCCATGCACAGGGATCTATAGAGGGCTGTGAACCCCTCGATCCCTTGAACCTCAGACGGAGGTCAAGTGAAGACAAACGTTTTAGGCACATTTCTCACTTCCTATCTCCAATTTCTATCCTAATCCAAAGCCTCACGATGTGTCTCACATCTTTCGTGGGTTCGCTTTAGCACACGTCAGTTTATATCGGAATTAAGACGGCCTGATTTTTGCAATTTGTAAACAAACTACACATTTGCAACAGAGCCGGTGTTAGCCCGTGATATATCTACCCCCTGTAAAATAACGCCCCTGCCACATCCCGACTTACCTTTACACGACTCCTCTTGCTGTTCCAAGAATTTGGCGGCATGTAATAGGAGTTCGAGGCTCATCTCTTCTTCAACTTGACAATGCCGATAATTTCCACACCCCACACGAGCAAATTATGAGAGAAACGGTGGATTTTAAGCGGCTGAAAATGGCGCGACGGGACCAAAACAGCCAGCCGTACAACTCGCCTCACTCAAGTCGTGAAATAACGAACCCACGTGTCTCCTGCCAGCGGGCTCTCCCCTGCGATCTTTACAACGCCCGATAACCTGCATAATAATCAATATTCTGATCTCGTTTTTTCCCTACATGCATTTCAATTATACGAAGATTTTGTTAAATAAGAGTGGTAATTAAAACTCATCTTTTTATTGAATAATGAGAGCTATTGTCCACGCCCAATATCAACAAGAGTTCGGTGTCGCGTCGCAGGCGGCCAACAACACGAGGAAGCGACCAATCAGCGGCTACCACTATGACGTAAGGGGCGTGGTTTACTCGGCTCCACCCACTCACCGCCGCGCCACGCAAGAAGTATTGAACGACAAAAGTTGATTTCTGAATCGTATTATTTAGCCTTTTAAATGAAGCTGCTAAGTAATCTCTTACACGGAGTAGGCTAAGAGCTTCTTCGTTTTCGTCCACTGACTATTGGGAACACTAAATTTCACTGTATTAGATTTAATGGGTGTGAAGCGCACCCAGTCCTTGTCAAAATCGATGCGCCATCAGCACATGGAGTCATTGTATAATAACATGCCAAACGTTTCCATGTGTCATGAAAGGTGAATTTGACTTATCGAGCACCGGTTACAATATCGAATCCTACACCAGAGTGACTATAGTACATTGTAAAAGTACAGTACGCCTTAGATATTGCAAATGTAACCCCAAATCAAACAGGTTGTCTGCAAGAAGCGGCACCGCGGCATGACGTCACGAGAAGCGTGGCTGGGTATCACGTGGAGATAGATCACGAGCGAGGGATTGACGGGGAACAGGAGGTGGGAGGGGCAGCGTGAGGTGTCACTCCCGACACTCGAAGACATACCATGCTTTCGTTTGACACTAGCCAGCGTGTCCGGGGCACTCGGGGGCGATCGGGCGTTGCCCAGTCCAAGTGTGCATGGGTGGACGTCTTACTACCGGCTGTGTTTACAGACTCGACGCGTGTGTGTGGCCCAGTGACAGGTCTTCTATCCAAAATCGATACCTAATGCTCAGTACATTTCAAATACTAATTTTACAAAATTGTAGCTGCTTGAAATATTTTTCTTACATAGTGTTACATTCTAAAGTATCATAAAAGAACGTCATAATTAGTCAAGAACTATTCGAAAAAAACGAGCCATGCATGTAATTCCAGTGTCGAGGGATCATCGAGTGCGCATGTGTTTATGTCCGCAGGTTTTAACCACGCATGTATAAACGCACATAAAAAGTTGAATGATATACTTCAGCTATACACATAGACAATTATGTATTTATAAGATAGTATCTTTCATTGACTTTTGACCAGTAGAGCATATTTCTACGCAATGGAGAGGTGTCTGATGTAGTTGGCTTTTTATTAGGGCAACACTAATGAATCCTTCATTTATATAATAAAAAGGAGTAGCATTTCATTCTTAATAAACTATGATGAATTGTGAATGCTGAGATCCCACTGATTGGTGCATTCGTAATTCTATGAAAGTACATTATATTGACGAATTCTCTCTCCTATTCACAGTTTCCGTACTGGTAAATGTGTAGTCTTTGTAGTCATAGTGAAAAATGCATGGCTAATCGTGCGTCACGTATTCGAGGCATGGTTGTTGATGTTGATGGCTACAAGTAATTCTTTGATGTATTACTATATGACAATATAAAGATCAGTAATAAAACCTTTTATAAGGTCCATGAAACACAAGATATTATATAGTTCAGACACGGCTGCCATTGGTGAAGCTTATCCGAGTTGGAAGAAGCACTGGCAGGAGACATGACGTACTTATGACCGAGCAGAGCGCAGCCGTGGAAGAAGAAAAACGTCTGACAGGGAATCACGGAGGGAAATAAAGGAACTAACCATAAATGATGATGGTAATTATCATAATGATTTTATGATCAAATATGATACTAATAATGAGATTGACTATACACGTGTACATCCTTACAATACACAATCATGAAGAATTGAGAGAAAGCGAGTTGACAAAATGTCATAAATCAGAAAAGGGGTTGGAATATAGTTGTTAATCCATAATGTAACAATGCCGATTCTTCTATTGAGAGGAGGTCTACGGTATGCCATTTCCCAAAGCACAGCGCTACCTCTCTGTTTCCCTTCTGTTACTTTCCTCTTTGCGGTCTTGTTTCCCCCCTATCTCCATCTGTCCATTCCTTGATTTCTTCTTCATTCTCACTTGTTTTATGAGTGGTAAAGAGAATACTAAATAAAGATCCTTAATAATCATAGCAAGAGAATCAAAGATGGAAGGGATCGATTCACCTGTAATAGCATATCCTAAAACCAAGAACTATAGTGCATTGATGTTTTACTTATATAGCTTTGTTTGATTAAAGGGAAGCTTCTGGGAAATCCCAAAACATTATAATACCGACATAATGGACTGGGGACATTACCGGCAGTGAATATTGTGATATCATCTAGACACGCATTCTGAGATATCGCTATGGCACTAACGGAATGGAATAATACGACTCTTACATAATAATACGACACAAAGTACGTTGTTAAACAACTGGCCTCCAGCAGATAAACTAATATTATGCTCGAAGCAATGTGACACCCAGAAGCCAAAATAACACAGCAGTCCGTACATGATGTCGAGTCATGTATTTATAAGCAGTAGAACAGTCCAGTAGAGACAATAGACTCGATAGTTGCAAGAACAGCAGGAGAACATTGATTGCAGTTGCCACAAATCCTATCCCCTGCGGTTTACCCTCATTGGCATAAAAATATAGAAAAATGATTTGCCTTTCGTTGTCTATTATTAACATAATTTCCCTGTCCAATTCGAACATATATTTCGCCCGGAAAAGAACGAAAGAGGGAAAAGGCAATATTGTGATTATATGTTTTATCGGTTTCTCGGGAAGC
>NC_051417.1:4408149-4409094 GCF_015228065.2 Penaeus monodon
TTGCCTCGTTTTTTGTTGCATTTGCTGTACTCATTCTATCAGTGCTTTCGTTCATCACGAGAAGAATTAAACAGGAACTGCGTTAGGCGGGTTGCATTATATGGAACAATTTATAACCGTAACAGTTTAGAAATGGAGGAAGTATCTTCTGCAAATTTAGAATTTTCTCTTTTAATCAGTGATAAATTTCCAAAATCGATTGATAAGATGATGGTCTCAATTTGTAGGGTTACTACGATGCGAATCATTGAAACTGGTTTAAATTGAAATCACATATATTGCTTTCTTATTTATCAATATTGCGTTTTGACATGTTATCCTGGAGTTAATATCTACTCACCTTTGGTTTTCCACATGTAATGGCTATTTCAATTAATTGATTATGAGTAGTTCTGTTAAATTATTATCCTCTTTGTTGCATTCACTTATTTCTTGATTTTACGACATTGATAAATGTACATTAATTCATTTTCGTCGTTTAATGATTTTTTCGTCTGTTTCTTGTCATTTATATTAGTCTATTTTACACCAAATTTTCCATTTAGTTCGTTCGTTTCCAAAATTAGTAGCGCATTCTGATCATAACTCAATTTCCCTATTTTATCAAGGGGGTTGGTGACGATTTGATAATTGGTAATGATATATATTTGAATTACAATGATACTGCATTATATTATCGCCATGATATACTAATGAAAAAATACCTTTTCCCATCACATTCGCTTTCTTTAAATGTTGCACGTTTTTCCATTCTTAATAAAATGGCGTCTAATCTCTTATTTCCTACTCCAGTCGTATGTTCTCTGACTCTGTGCAGTGTGTCGAGTTGTGTTTATACTTTGTGCATCTACATAATCATTGAAGGAGCATGTGTATAAGTGCATGTAGCTCAGATAAAATTGTGTGCCTGTTTGTCTGCACCCCCTCCCCCCCCTCTCTCTCTCT
>NC_051417.1:4411928-4412084 GCF_015228065.2 Penaeus monodon
AGTCATGATATCTTGCATTAGACACAGTAAGTGTTAGGCCGTACTCACGTATGCGACTTTAAGGTATAGTGTTCTTATGATGATAGTGTAGCGATAATGGTGTGTTCTTAGTGACAACGGCGATAAAGTAAATGCTGGGCAAGTTTGGTGTGTGGT
>NC_051417.1:4412484-4413371 GCF_015228065.2 Penaeus monodon
AACCTCAGAGTGAAATGGGTAAAAAACCAGGGAAAATTAAAAATAACGGCTTTTAAGGGGAAAGGGGAACCCCTTTCCCAGGGTAAAAGGTGTCGCGCCCGGCGGGGCATGGGTTCCCGTTTCGGTTCCAGGGGTGGGCATCTTTGAAAAGGTTGGAAAAACTAAAAATGAAGGGGAAAAGGAAGTAAAAAAGTTTGGGAATTGAGGGGGTTTAAAAAATTTAAACATCAAAAGGAATTTACGAAGCGAATGAAAAAAATTTTGGGGGGGAAATAGGAGCTTTCTTTTTACTGAGCAAAGTTTGGGCAGATCAAGCCAGGAAAATTTTGGGGGTAAAAAACAAGGGGTTTAAAAAGACATAAAATTTTGAGGAAAATTAAAAGAAGATGGGGAGACAGTCATAAAGAAAAGGGGGGATAGTCCAACAATGTAGAAGGAAAAAGAAAACGAGCAAGTGCACAAAAAAAAGTTTTTGAACGACAGCATAAAAGGGAAAATTCAATTTTAATTTTTGACCCAGGAATGCACATGGGAGAGTAAAAAACGGGACAAAAGGGTGGACGCAGGAAAAGGGGGCCCCTGGAGGAAAGAGGAAGGGCCCAAGTGTTTGCAAAAAAGACAGGGTAGTGGGTCAAAAGGGCTTTGTGATGAAGAGGAAAAAGATTTTGAAAAAAAAAGTATTGAATGAGATCAAAAAAAAAACCCAAAAAAAAAGATCCCCCCAAAAACCTCAAAACCCAATGCAAAAAGGAAAGGGTTTAAAAGCCGTAAAATAAAGGTCAAAAGGGTTTAAAGCTTTTAAATCAGAACTGAATCAAAAAAAGGGAAAAACCAAAAAATATTTTTTCGGGCAGCGGGGAATGTTTTGTTTAGAGGGGGGGAAAAAA
>NC_051417.1:4415752-4416033 GCF_015228065.2 Penaeus monodon
AAGTTCTAAATAAAAGGGGGTTTTAAACCCAAAAACCCAAAGCCCTGGGAAAGTGCGGGTTTTCCAAAAAAGACTCCCCCAAAGATTTTTTTGGAAAAAAAAAAATTTCCCCAGCCCAAAAAAACCGACCAAGAAAAAAACCCCTAAAAAGGAAAAAACTTACGGGGAACCGGGTTTTAAATTCAAAATTTTCAGGGACGGAAAGAAAAAAAAACCATAAAAATTGGGCCCCCCCTTTTCCCTCCACCCCCAAAAAAACCCGGGGGCATGCCTTTTTTTTT
>NC_051417.1:4416102-4416585 GCF_015228065.2 Penaeus monodon
TTTAAAAAAAATTTTCCTGCCCAAAACCTTTTGGGAAATATGAAATGAAAGGGGGCCCCCTGGGGGGAAAAGAATTTTTTAAAAAAAAACAAAAAATTGGTTTTTGGAAAAAGGGTTTTTTCCCAAAGGAAAAATTTTAAAAAAAGGGGGGCTTTTTTAAAAGGGAAAAACCCATTTTGCCCCAAAGAAAAAAAAGTTCGAAATGGAAAAAACGAGGAACCCCCTGGGGATTTGGAAAAATTTACCCGGGTTTTGGGAAATTTTTTAAAAAAAACCTTTGTTTCCCCTAGGGAAAAAAAGGCCCAAAAAAAGGGAATTTTTTTTCGGAAAAGTAAATTTTTAGACTTTTAAAAAAAATTTTTTTAAAAAAAGGGGTAAAAAAAAAGAAAAAAAAGGTTTTCAAATCCTTTAAAACCACCTGGGGTTTTTTGGTTCCCTTTTTTCCCCCTCCCCGGCTTCTTTTTAAAAAACCAAAAGAGGGGG
>NC_051417.1:4416605-4417284 GCF_015228065.2 Penaeus monodon
AGACCCAATTTTTTCCCTGGGAGGTAACAGGAAAAAAAATTTTAAAAAAATAATAATTAGATTTTAAATTAATCCATTTTAAAATTAAAACCCCTTAAATTTTTTATTAAAGAATGTAAAAATTGAATTTTAAGGTTTAAAAATTTTTAATAATGTATTTTATTTTTTAAATTTATTTTTCAAACCTAAAACTTTTCGTTTTTCCTTCCCGAACATATAATTTTTTCCCCTTTTTCTTCTATTTTTGTTTTACAATTTTTTTCCTTTAATATTCTTGCGGGAGGTTTTCCCTCTTTCCCTTTTTAAACCTTTTCTTTTCCTCTTTTATTATTTCACCCAGGTCTTCCCTTACCGTTTTTGGTGTGCATTTTTTTTCCCCTGTTTTTATAATTGGGTTTAACTTTTACATTTCCCGTTTTTTAAACTTTTTTAAAAATCTTTTTTACTTAGGGGGTTTCCCCTTTTTAACAAAAGAAAATTTTGGGAGGGAGAAAAAGATAAAGAAGGGGTTCAAAGGGGGAACAAGAAAAAAAAAAGGGGAAAGAACAAAAGACGGTGAAGAAGGGGAAAAAAAGGAAGGGTGAGGGTTTTCCCAAAAAGGGGGTAAAACGGGAAAAAAAAAAAACAAACGAAGAAAAATTTTTTTGAGGAAAAGGAAAAAAAACGGAGGGGAGGGGGG
>NC_051417.1:4417347-4417753 GCF_015228065.2 Penaeus monodon
TTTCCCCCTTTGAAAAATTAAAAGAGAAAAATAAAGGGAAGAGTAGAAAAAAGGAGAAAGAGGAGGAGGGAGAATTTTTAAGGGATTTTTTTTAAGGGGAAAGGGAGGGACAGGAAAGAGGGGAAGAGGGGGGGCCCCCCGAGCCCGGAGAAAAAGCAGGGGAAGGAAAAGGGGAGGGGAAAGGAAAAAAAGGGGCCCCCCAGGGAACCAGTGGCCGGGAAAGGAAAAAAAGGGGGAGGGGCCGATGAAAGGGGGAAAGGGGGTAAAGGGAAAAAGAAAAGGGAAGGAGATAAGAGAGGGGGAAAAGGAAGGGAAAGGTTTTTAAAGGAGGGAGAAAAAATTTTTTGAAGGAAAAGAAAAAAGAAAAGAAGAAAAAAGTTTTCCCCGGGGTTTTTTTTGGAAGAAG
>NC_051417.1:4419595-4419845 GCF_015228065.2 Penaeus monodon
AAATTTTAACCGAAAAAAAAAAAAACAAAATAAGAGAAGTACAAAAAAAATCCCAAAAAAAAAGAAAACCAAAAAAAAAAAAAAAATATAAAAAAAAAGAAAAGGGACAAAAAGCAGAAATTTTAAAAGAAGGCCCCAAAATAAAGTTTTTAAAAAAAATTACCCAAAAAAAGAAGGTTTTTAAATGAAGAGAAAAGGGGTAATTTATAACTTTATAAAACCCCAAACAGGGGGTTTTTCAATTTTTTTA
>NC_051417.1:4422354-4422420 GCF_015228065.2 Penaeus monodon
GAAGGATGGGGAAGGGGAAAGTCCGAGAAGAAACCCCCCGGGGGAAAAAGGGGAAAAAAACCCCCC
>NC_051417.1:4422457-4422641 GCF_015228065.2 Penaeus monodon
CCGGGGGGGGAAAGGGGGGGGGGAAACCCCCCCAAAAAAAGGGGGGGGGGGGCCCCCTTCAAAAAAAAAACCTTTGGCCCAAAAAAAAAAAAAAGGGGGGGGGAAAAAAAAGTTAAAGGAAAAGGGGCCAAAAATAAAAAAACCCAAAGGGGAAAACAAACGGGGGGGGAAAAAAATCCCTTTC
>NC_051417.1:4422705-4422858 GCF_015228065.2 Penaeus monodon
GGGCCCCGGGGGTTGGTCCAAAAAAAAACCCTTTTTTTCCCAAAAAAAAAAGGGGGGGAAACCAAAAAACCCCCTTTGGGAAAATTTTCCAAAAAAAAGGGGAAAAAAGGGGGGGGGCCCCCCCCCCGGGCAAAAAGGAGGAGAGGGAGAAGG
>NC_051417.1:4423824-4423913 GCF_015228065.2 Penaeus monodon
GGGGGTGTGTGTTTTGTGTTGTGAGAGGGAGAGAGAGAAGAAAATGCATTTCATGAATGCATCGGGGCAAAACAAAAAACAGGCAGGCA
>NC_051417.1:4425144-4425709 GCF_015228065.2 Penaeus monodon
TATTATACACACACCACTTTCACACACACCCACGAGGGGCGGGCGTCAAAAGGAGACCATCCGGTAGCGTCCCCGGTCGAGGGGGAATTAAAAGCCCAATCGTGGGTAACTTTTCCCGGACAGACGAAAGAGGAGGAGAGAGGGTGGGGGGAAGGAAGGCCGCGGGGGGGGGTTTAAAAAAGGGGGGGGTGGAGGGAGGGAAAGGGGGGGGGAAGGCAAGGGGTAGGCTTTTGAGGGGGGTAGAAAGGGATGGAAAGGGAGGAAGATCGGGGTTTTAAGGGAGAGGGATTGGGGTGGGGGAGGTAAGGTATGGGGAAAAGGGTGGGGGTTTTATGAAGGGAGAGAGGGGTTTGGAGAGAGGCCCCCGGGGAAAGGAGAGAGAACCGAGGTGGGGTTTAAGTCACCGCCTAGCCACGCCAAACCCTCCCAACCCCCCTTCCCCCGTATGGGGAAAAAACATTAGACTCCTTTTCCGGGGGGCGAGCGGTTTCCCGGGGCCTTCTCCCAAAGAGAGCGTCGCCCCCCAACCCCACCCCGGGTTTAAAAACAAAGACTTTTGGAGGCT
>NC_051417.1:4425733-4425919 GCF_015228065.2 Penaeus monodon
AAAACCCCCGTAGTATTTTTAAAACGCTTTATCGCCGGGGGGCCCGAAGCTTCCCCCCCCCCGACCCCCAGGAGTCGCACCTGGGGCCCCCGCCGCCAAAACCCGCCCAAAAACCCCCCCTCGTCCGTATTCAGCAGAGAACGTTGGCCAATCAACCCAGCGGGAGACAATCTATCTATCCTTTTC
>NC_051417.1:4428667-4428961 GCF_015228065.2 Penaeus monodon
GAGGAGCGACGTCACAGGAGACCATCCGGTAGCGTCGCGGTCGAGGGCGAATTAAGAGCGAATCGATGGATAACTTTCCTGGACAGACGATGAGGAGGAGAGAGGGTGTGGAAGGAAGCGCGGGTGGGGTGAAACAGGGGAGGGTGGAGGGAGGTGAAGGGAGGGAGGAAGGCAAGGGGATAGGCTTTGAGGGGGGTAGAAAGGGAGTGAAGAGGGAGGAAGATCGGGGTTTAAGGGAGAGGAAGATTGGGAGTGGAGGGAGGTGAAGAGTATGAGGGAGAGATGAGGGTCCTA
>NC_051417.1:4440306-4440945 GCF_015228065.2 Penaeus monodon
ACCATCCGGTAGCGTCGCGGTCGAGGGCGAATTAAGAGCGAATCGATGGATAACTTTCCTGGACAGACGATGAGGAGGAGAGAGGGTGTGGAAGGAAGCGCGGGTGGGGTGAAACAGGGGAGGGTGGAGGGAGGTGAAGGGAGGGAGGAAGGCAAGGGGATAGGCTTTGAGGGGGGTAGAAAGGGAGTGAAGAGGGAGGAAGATCGGGGTTTAAGGGAGAGGAAGATTGGGAGTGGAGGGAGGTGAAGAGTATGAGGGAGAGATGAGGGTCCTATGAGGTAGAGCAGGGTGTTGGAGAGAGACCGGAGGATGGAGAGAGAACAGAGCGAATGAGGTGAGAGTCACCGCCTAGCCACGCCATCCCTCCCAACCTCCCTTCCCCCTGTATGGGAAAAGCATTAGACTCCTTTCGCGAGAGCGGTTCCGGGGCCTTCTCAACGAGAGCGTCGCCAACACCACCGGGTCAGAGAACACAGACTGTGGAGGCTCCCCCACTCCCCCCCCCAGAAACCCCCAGTAGTATTCATCGCTGATCGCCGGTGCCGAAGCTTCCCTCGAGGGCGTCGCACAGGAGTCGCTGACCTCTGAGCCACGCCGTCACACCCGCCAACATCTCCCTCGTCAGTATCTCAGCAGAGA
>NC_051417.1:4446904-4447095 GCF_015228065.2 Penaeus monodon
TTTATATATAAATAAATTTCATCTTTTTATATAGTAGATAGTCAGTGTGTGTGTCTGTGTATGTTGCGACATATTTTGTATGTTGTACGAATATCTATGTATAATGTTATTGACGCCACCTTCGTCATGTCGATTATGCATTATTGCCCTCCCCCTACTCCCATTGGTGGGGTAGAAAAGCGTTGTCATTG
>NC_051417.1:4451240-4451335 GCF_015228065.2 Penaeus monodon
TTCTTATTCTTTCTTCCCTTTTTTTATATTCTTTTTTCCTTCTCTTCTTTTTTATTTTATATATTTATATTTTTTTAAAATTATGTTCTATATAT
>NC_051417.1:4451637-4451828 GCF_015228065.2 Penaeus monodon
CCCACTATTTAGTTTTTTATTCATATTTTTTAAAATTTAAAATTTTAAACATATATATATATGTGGTGTGGTTTTTGGTGTGTGTGGTTTGTGTGTGTTGTTGGGTTTTTGTGTACTAATTATATATATAAATTTTATATTTTTATTTTTTTATTTTTATAAAATATTTTTTTATTATATATATTGTTTTA
>NC_051417.1:4453610-4453704 GCF_015228065.2 Penaeus monodon
TGTGTGTGTGTGTGTTGTGTGTGTGTTTTGGGGGGTGGTGTGTGTGGGTGTGTGGGTGTGGTGTGTTTTGTGTGTGTCTGTGGTTTTTGTCCCT
>NC_051417.1:4454086-4454462 GCF_015228065.2 Penaeus monodon
ACGTAAAAATTTATATTTCTTTATATCCTTTTTTTTATATCTATCTTTTAAATTTTTCTTTTATTGTCTTCTATTCTCTTCCCTCTATTCTTTTATCTTTTCTCTCTTATACTAAAAAATATATCTAACTTATTTTTTAAATTTCTTTATCTTAAATTTTACATATAATTATCAATATTTATATCCTATACTTATTTTTTCCCCTTTTTATATATACCTTTTTAAAATCTCTCCTTCTCTCTTATTCTTTTTTCTTTTCCCCCAAACTTTTTTTATCTATTTTTATTTTCCCCATTTTTCTATTTATTTATAAACTTATTTTTACCAAAATTTTTCATTAATTTATATCTCATTTATTATCATCCCTTTTTTATCC
>NC_051417.1:4458208-4458306 GCF_015228065.2 Penaeus monodon
ATCCGTTGTTGTGTCTTCTTGCATGATGATGAACATGCAAAATCGCACAACATCACACACCACGGGTTTGCAAAGTTTTGTGTCTTATCTACCCACTA
>NC_051417.1:4458542-4458644 GCF_015228065.2 Penaeus monodon
ATATTTGGTCTATGCGTTTTTCCTATACATGGCAAATTTCTCCAAATATTGGTTGGTAGGCAAGCTTTGACATCGACTGAATGGCGTCAATCAAAAAATTTT
>NC_051417.1:4464917-4465205 GCF_015228065.2 Penaeus monodon
ATGACTGGTTAGGCAATGATAGTGGTGTACTGTGGCTAGTCGCCATGCGCGACGTTATCTCTCGCGACGGCAAGCATCCTCACCAGCGCGCTTCCCTGGTCGGGCAGTCTGTACCTTCCTGTCACAGCATTTTTCCACCTGCTGGATTCCATCATTTTACTCTTGTCATTAGCAGTTTTTATCCTTGATTTTTGTTTTTTTCTTTTTGTTTTAGTTTGCCCCTTTTGGTACATTTTCTTTGGTTCTCGTTTAACTTTGTTTAGCTTACCTTTTTACTTATTAAATTCA
>NC_051417.1:4465298-4465778 GCF_015228065.2 Penaeus monodon
GTATTTTATCTATTATTTTGCTCATGTTTATTATTGTGACTGTTTAACATTTTTAACATTTTAACTTAATTACTTATTATTCATCAATTTGTCAATAGGTTTTTATTTTACCAATTTGTAAGCCTGTATATAGTGACGTCCCCACCACCCCCTCACCCCCCATTGACAGCGAAAATAAACAGTTCGGCAGAGATAGTGTTTTTTCTCCTTTTTATTTTCTGAGTGAAACCGGCTCGACGCCCACGGAAGCTACAAAAGATTAAGTTAAGTCTGAGGCATCTTTGACTTGCGTATAGGAGCTGGATATGATCATACTTTTATATAATAATAATCATTAATACTTACGAGTGCTTTTCTCTGTTCATGTTTTATGATTCACTTTTACTTTAATTTTATACTGCATGTTTTTTTCTTGAATTTAATATTGGTCCTTAAAGTAAATTTTCATTTTACTATTATTTTAGTTTATCGCGGTTGTAT
>NC_051417.1:4469109-4469230 GCF_015228065.2 Penaeus monodon
TTTTTAAAAATTATAATTTATATACATCATTGTATTGTTATTTTATATATTTATTTTATATAATTATATTATTTTATATATACGGTATGTTTATGTAACTTATTAAATATAATATTAAAAA
>NC_051417.1:4469397-4469485 GCF_015228065.2 Penaeus monodon
CATTATATATAATTTTAAAATTTATATATTAAAAATAATTTATAAAAAATAAAAAATATATCAAAAATAAATACCAAAAAACACACCC
>NC_051417.1:4473613-4473790 GCF_015228065.2 Penaeus monodon
GGGGGGAAGCAGGAGGGAGGAGGTGAGGTCCCCGTCCCCTGCTACATCGTACAGGGTGTGTGTGTGATGTTGGTGTGGTGGGGTGGGTGGTGTATCATATATACCACAAAAAAACAAAAAACACACACATAAACAACAACCACATACACACCCCGGCGCGTGGTGCGTGCGCCCACG
>NC_051417.1:4476100-4476238 GCF_015228065.2 Penaeus monodon
TTACTAATTTTAAACAAAAATAATTTCCGAAAGAGATTGATGTATATATATTGTTTTATTGCTGAATTTTCTGCATTAAACCGTATAATAGACTCGTCTATATACTCGTTTATTCATTTTCTGTAGTTTCCAGTCTGT
>NC_051417.1:4476474-4476597 GCF_015228065.2 Penaeus monodon
CACTTACGTCCCTTCCTCTGACACCTACATTATATAATAAATAAATGTATTCATATATTCTATCATATTCCACACCTACCCAACATTTACCGAACAAAATAGAAGTGCATGCGCGTTCGCGCT
>NC_051417.1:4476617-4480764 GCF_015228065.2 Penaeus monodon
TATGGTTAGTTGCCAGGTAGCAGCGGGCGCTTCTCGCTCGTTTTCCTTCTTGTGACATTGTCCAAGGAGAAGTACAGGACCCTGAAATGCCGAGGATGTTATCAATTTCCGTTTCATATTATATGTTTTAATGAGAATATTTAATATGATGTTTAGGATTTCAAATTCATTTTTCTGCTCTTAATTTCTACAAAGATACCATTGGTTTTATCCATCATAGTTCCGAAAATCACGATTTTTTAATGATATCAGGGTATCTGATCTAAAACGAAAAAGATCACATACGAGAAACTTTAAGTTTATTGATATATTCTTTGCAAAGGAATCACAAGTGAGACAAAGAAGACAGCGAACAAAGATGAAGGTAGAAGTCATGAAAGAAATTCCTGAAAGACCAAAATTGGTTCTGAAAAAAGAAAAAAAGAATTGTTTCTGTGGAGGACCCAGAAGTTCTGAATGAAAGTCGAGAAGAAAATTAATTCTGGAGATTTCCCAGAAATTCCTGAATCCCCCCAAAAAAGTCCTGAAAATCCCTGGAAGTCTTAAAAGTAAATCCTGTATACTCTACAGCTCACCCGAAGAAGACAGTGGGTATGATCGCGACAAAGCCAGCCAGCATGAGTGTGACTCCGGGCATGTTCTTCGAGAGGAAGACTGGGAAGAGGTTATCGTAGGCGAGGGAGCCGAAGAGCTGGGCCAGCTGATCCACCGAACTTAGCACTGTGAAGACTCGGCCTGAAGACGAAATGTGGGCAAGAATTAGCTGTGGGTGGTCGTAATATATAGTCTTAATTTTGGGTTGTGAATATAATAGCTTTTGCTGTGGGCTAACTATCCTAACTAGGGGTATTTGACAGTGGCTGTGGGTCATAATCTAAGTTTATAATGGCAATGTACCTGTAGGATCAGGCTGGGTCATTATGGTAAATATTCATAACTGTGGGTCGTAGCGTTAATAACCGTAGGGTGTCGGTTGTGACGGTAAATAGTTAAACCTGTGGCTGGAAGATAATAGTAACTGTGGGTCTTAGCTCTAGCTGTGGGTTCTTCAAATAATAATTATAGATGTAAGACGTGTCTGAATTTGGTTCTACTTGTGATTTGTGTTGGTCAAAAATTGAAGTCATGGGATAAGCGTTATATATATATGTACAAGCAAAATATTTACCAAACTGGTATGCAGGTTATTTCAGGTCTAGTCGCACCGCAGGATAGTTAGCTATATAATGTTGCGAGTGATAAAACTAGTAGATATAAATAACAGAGAAACAGATGCGATTCAATGAAAAATTAGTTGCTTGGTCTGTTAAAGTGTTTAGAGTGTTAAAGTTTTTAAAAGTAGGCCTACCTTGCTCATTTTCGTCTACGAGACTTGACATGATAGCACGGATGCTTACGAACAGATATTGTCCGAAGACAGCAGTCGCCAGAGCTGTAGAAATAAAAGCATGGAGAGTAAATATTGCACACATGCAAGCCCTTTTTACGCCTAAATAAACAAGCATACACACATTCAGCCACAAAAAACACAAAAATGAGCGCACCTTTCCAACTTACCCCCAAATACCATTGAGGGCTTGTAGGCACTGCCCAGCACAATGAAGTAGGTAGCACGACTTAGGCCTCCCAGGACCCCGAGGGAGGCGTTCCTAAGGCCCAGACAGCGGCGCAGAAGGGGCAGCAGCAACAAGAGGGCCACGCCGTCCACGCCGCACTTGAGGGCGAAAAAGGTTGCATAGCTGGTAAAGGACCAACCAAGCTTGGCCTTCACATACAGGAAGATGACATCCATTTCCGCTGAGGACGAAGGGGATTGGGGGTTGGAAGACAGAGATAGAGAGACAGAGACAGAGGAAAAAGGTAATTCTCTCCAGGGACTGAATTTTATATCTTTACAAGTTTCTATGCACTTCCAACAAGAGACGCACCTGGGACAACGAAGGATATAAAGAAGTTGGCAATGACGGAGGCAACGACCATGCTTCGGACGCCGTTTGGCCGGTACCGGAAAGTTGTTACCAAAGCATCAAGAAGACGTCCAAAAATGCCATCGTGTTCCCCATCTTCCTCTTTTCGTTCACCTTTTTCTCCTTTTGCTTGAGTTATTGCTGTGTCTCTTTCTTCCTCCTTTGATTTTTCAAATTCTTTCTCTTCTTTGACATTCGCTTCTTGATAAAGGCTCACAGAGGAAGCAGGCCTCTGAAGCCGATGCTTGGTAAATACGCATGGAATCACTTGGCCATCACACGCATCGCTGGGGCGGTAATCGCGGTCCGGGTCGTCGCAGTGGCAATGATCACCATCTGGATAATGGTTATCTCCCAGCCAGGCGTCGGAATGGCAGTTATCGATGCAAGGATGGGAAACGTCACTGATACAAGAATCAGCACAGTGAATGTGGTGATGATCACTATCGTGGCTGGAATCATCAGTTAAGCAAAAGCTATGAGTTACTGCTACGATTTCCGGGAACAGTGATGACGGAGCTTGGTCCAAATTGTTCGGCGCTTCTTGTGTTTTATGGAGATCTTCACTGTCCACTTCATCAACTGTTTGTTCGAACCCGACACGCTCACCCCACCTTAAGGTCAAGAAATCATCACGCATGGAGACTCCCTTTATTACACCAGTCTTTACTTCATCCATTTTTGCAGATCGTTGCTGCACGCTAATCCGTGTTTGTGCAGGATACGAATGACATCGAGATCTTCCGGCGTCTTCAGAGAAATCACCTGGGACATACTGTAGATCTGATGGGTATTCGGGGGGTGTCCCATACCTGCTGGCTGGGTCGGACACCCCCGCTACGCTCGTTACTATTCCGAGGGCGGCGCTAAGGGCATAGCGGGCACGCAAGTATGTTTCTTGCGAGAACATGTCAGGAGTGGGAGTGCCATATGAACTATGGTTGTCCGGGGATTCGGGCTTGACAGTGAGCTCGGGAGGAGTGCCGTAGCGACTCCCACCTCCTCTGGGACTAACTGGAAGGTCGGAGAAATCCCCACAATCCTCACCCTCTGGAGACGTTACGACGATGTCGGCGACTGTGTGGCGGCTGGCGGTGATGTGACTCCCTTGTGACAGAACAGAATGGCCGGCCCCTTGGAAAGAGCCATAGTTGTGGTCACGGGGAAGGGATTCGCCAGGAGCGATTATTTCATCTTCGCCGAAGTTGCTGCTTCGTGGTGGGCCTCCATCGTCGGGTAGGACAAATATGATGTACAGGAAGTTAATGACAGCCAAACCTTCAGCACCTGCAGTAGTCCGAGGAAATGTAGTTCTAAGTAACGGTGTCAATGAGAGAGGCAGATGGACAGACACATAAGCAACGAGTGATAAAAGAAAGAGAAATAATGAAAGAAAAGGAGAGACTTATCACACACTTATCGACATTCAAGCAAAGACAGACACAGACCGACTGCAAACACACACCTAAGAAAAGCATAGCATGTGTCGCCCCGAAGTAGTCCGTGAGGAAGGGCAGCGAGAGGAGGCCCACGGCGCCCCCAAGGAAAATGGCCGCCTCTAACATACTGAGCCGAACTGTCCTTTGGCTCTCCGAGGATATCTGGATCACGTAGCTCGTCACCGCCGACTGTTGGAAAGAAGACAGCAGGGGCATTGTTTGATTATCCAAACTGATAAGTAATAAAGAGAGGATTGAATAGATATACAAGGACTAATAAATTAGTTATGGTTATTATTACTTATTAAATAATTCCCTGGGCGCCTCGACCTAATCATCATCTAGAATTTACATCATTTACATCGATAAGGTGTATGACACTACCATGAGCATTTCTATATTATCCGACGCTGTCATGAGTATTAACAGACTATTCGCTTCTACCAAGAAAGATAATGTGGTACATACTGAAGTTACATGAACACTAGAATGGTAGTCGACGTCACCATGAACAAAAATGTTCGACGCTATGAACGTAAGTAAGATACTAAACTTTCCATTAAAAGAATACCTTCAGAGTCACGTATCCGCCAGAGATGTTCCCAATGGCGATGGCGATGAAGATCAAGTAGATGGGTAACTGAGGAAAAGTGGCCAGAAACACGATTCCAAGTGCCCACACGATCATGCACACAACGGGTGCAATCATAAGGACCTTTTTTGAACACCTGCGAAGAGAAA
>NC_051417.1:4480978-4482023 GCF_015228065.2 Penaeus monodon
ATTAAGCATCCACAACCTGTCCATCCAATGTCCCAGGAACTGTGATGACAGGATGGAGGTTATGGAGAGGGTGATAGTTGCGCCCATGTAGAGCCTCACAGCCTCCTCCTGCACTTCCCGCGCCCTAGAATTCTGATCCGCTGTATCTCTTAAGGGCTCCCATTCTCCTTCGGGATTCGGGTAAAGGTTAAGAGGCGACGTGAAGGAGGTGGGGGAAGTCAAAGAGGACGCTGAACGCGCACTGCTGTTCCCACAGTCTGGGTCTCCAAGTTGCGCAAAACACAGACGAGACAAGATGAAATCCTGGCTTAAGATTATCTGTGCGGGAGACGTTTGGGAGAGACAATTTCTCTTTAAAATATGATCAATCTTATCATGAATCATGGTGAGGTGAAGATTGCAGTTACATGTGAAGACTACTTAAGCTACAGAGCTCATCGTAAAAAAGGGAAGTTATCATAGTTCACCCTTTCTGTATCAAAGAAAATATAAATAATATGTGGGTTAACTAAACTAATCATCTCTCCAGCACTTACTAAAATCCCATAAGATGCCATGTACATGAAGATAGTAGGTTCAGCCGATATCAGCGCCATTTTGGAATTCTGTCATTAAAAAAACTAATCTGGTTCAGAATTAGTAGATTAGTCAAACAGCAACGCGAATGAGATAGTACTAAATTAAAGATATATACATACATATGATTTCATATTTTCATCTTTTGACCTTTTATGCTGTGAAGTCTGATAAGATTGCGTCAGATCAGTATTTCTAAAATTATTCGAGATTTGTCATTTTATTTACTTCCTCGCTCTACTTCTCAGAATTTCTCAATTTTGTCGCTTGTGTTCTCAAGTAGTTTCAGAAGTCTTGTTCACGAATAACACACGGGCACACAATGCCAAACTTCACCACTGCTGCACACACACACTGCTTCTGTGTCAAGAAATCACTTGAGACGTACGCTCATTATTCCTTGCTGTGCCCACTTTCATACACGCTACATCGGCATTTACTCTTGTATAAACTATTTTCAGCTTCGTGC
>NC_051417.1:4482283-4483114 GCF_015228065.2 Penaeus monodon
ATTTATATATATATATATTCAGCTTCGTGCCAAAAAATACACACTTCTGCAGTTATTTTAGCTTAGTGAAAAAGACACATGTTACTAATATTATCAGCTTCGTGAAAAAAAAACACCTTTAGGCAAATTATCGGCTTAGTAGAGATGCACACTTATTCACATGATTCTAGTTTCAACATTATAACACCTCGCAACCTATGCACTCACTCAATCAGTTATACACAATGGAAACAAGTCGCAGAGAATGGCCCTCAAAAAAGGTTCCTCCCATAAACTAACCACATTACCCCCATTCCCCTTACCTCGCTCCCCCCTTCCCCTTCTCTCTGATTGACAACGTTATCGTTTTGTTATCGGTCGACATTGTTATGCCGTTCGGAATTCGTGAAAACGAGATTGATATAACGGTTGTAGTAAGAAATCCCAGAATACATGTAAAGGTTTATACATGCATGTGTAAATACTGACCGGTAGTTCATGGCCTTTATTCGTATCTTCTCGCTTATATGCATTTGCATATATGGAGGTCTGTCCCCCCTTGTATCCTTCTCTCTTTATTCATTTTCTTTCTCCGTGTGCTACGTGCGGAGTCTTGTATATTCATATGCAATAAAAAGTGTGACACACGGACACACCAGTATATATGTATCAAAGAAAATGTAAATAATGTGTGGGCAAACTAAATTAATCATACCTCCAGTATTTACCAAAATCCCATAAGATGCCATGTACATGAGGATGGAGGTTCAGACGATATCAGCGCCATTTTGAAATTCTGTTATTAAAACAACAACTAATCCGGTTAAACAATCAGTAGATTAGACAAAAAGC
>NC_051417.1:4492057-4492123 GCF_015228065.2 Penaeus monodon
TCTTCCCTCTCCCCCCCTCCCCTCTTCCTCTTCCCCCTCCTCAGTTCCCCCCTATTCCCTCCTCCT
>NC_051417.1:4493218-4493348 GCF_015228065.2 Penaeus monodon
TCCACTTTTATCTCTCCGTTCCCCTCTTCCCCTTCTCGGTAAATGGCAACTACCTTGCAAAAAGACGAGATGGAAAATTCGCCTACTTCAAGAATCGCACGCTCATAGTCATGGAAGGACAGGCTGGAGG
>NC_051417.1:4494014-4494310 GCF_015228065.2 Penaeus monodon
GGTAAATGCAGGAAGACGAGAGGGAAAATTCGCCTACTTCAAGAATCCCACACTCATAGTCATGGAAGGACAGGCTGGAGGAGATCGTCGGGAGAGGGAAGTGGACGACGTTCGGAATTCCCACCTTCCCAATATCCACTGCAAGAGTGTCCTCATGCGCTGTCCACGATACCCCACTCTCTCCTCTAGCCCCCCTCCCCTCCACGAACGCTAGACAGACGCAGCTTTACCAGTCATAATAAGGATACTGAAGTTAACGTTATCATAGATTCCAAAAAAAATTTATGATGGACACC
>NC_051417.1:4494576-4494698 GCF_015228065.2 Penaeus monodon
GAGAAGTAAAGACCTTAACAACAAATAAGGCTCATAAAGATTACTAAACAAGCATCTATGTCTTAAAAGACTTGTTTAGTATTTACGAAGCAGGGGAGAGCGTAGCGATCAAACTCCTTGAA
>NC_051417.1:4499528-4499740 GCF_015228065.2 Penaeus monodon
CCCCTCTTTTTTACTTGGTTAAATTTGATTTGGTTGCCATATTTTCTTTTGGGTTTGTAAATTTCCTTTTGGGCTCCCCACTTTGTCATTCTGTTTGTTATTTTGTTTTTTCTGGTTGCCATATTTCTTCTGTATTCATTCTGTATTCGGGTTTGCCATTTTGAGTATTTTTCCTTTTTGACTTCCCATAAAAAACCATTTGTATTAAACAG
>NC_051417.1:4499874-4500722 GCF_015228065.2 Penaeus monodon
CAGTCAATGAAATACGTCATTGGTTGATGATGATACAAAATTTGTTTCCCGTTAATACTGAATACCCTTGTTAATTTATCATTACGGTTAATGCCTAATCCCCATTAAAGATAATTAGATCCCCCCGGGGCACTAATTACCCTTTTAAATCCCCACCAAATAAGGACAAAAATGATAAGTGAATAAGTTTATATTTGTTATGATTGATTTTTTATTTACCATCTTTATTTCATAATCTTTTTGTTTTATTTTTTGTTATTCATCATAATTTAGATATTTTATTATTTTTGTATATCATTTTTTCACTTTCTTTTTAGGGTTCATTATTATTTATTTTTTTATCATTTTATTTTATTTATTTTTATTTTTTTTACTACCGAGATTTATTTATTATTTTTTAATTGTTTCTATTATTTTGCGATCAATTTTTAAAAGATTGAGTTCGTTTTCCTTCCAGCCCATGTTTTATCTTATTTTTTTTGTTCCAATATTTCCCCTTTTTCATTTTTTTCCCTTTTTTAAATTTAATTTTATTTTTTTTTACCTTTTTTTATTAATTTTTTTTAATTTTTTGTCTTAATTTTTTCCCCAAAATTAAAAATATATACTTTCCCTTTTGTGTGGGTGTGTGATTGTGTGTGTGTGTGTTTTATTTTTTTTTTCTTTTTTTATTCTCATCTTTCTTTTTTCAATTTTTACTTTTTATTGTTTTCTGTCTTTTGATTCTTTTTTTTGTTGTTGCTTTGCTTGTTAATTTATTTTTTCATTCTAATTTATTTTTTATTTCATTTATTATTTCATTGTTTTTATTATCACAACTTTTTAGTATGTTTAAACTAATTTTTTGT
>NC_051417.1:4500905-4501135 GCF_015228065.2 Penaeus monodon
GTTCCCTCCGAGTCTCCGGCTGCGCCCTCGAGCAGCGTCGTTTTCCAGCCAATGGGAGAAGACTCCCGCGGGATGATCCAATGGCGGGCCTCCTTCCTCGTCGAGCCCCACCTCCCCCTCCTTCTTGGGAATGCCATTGGTCGAGCCTCTATGTGAGGGCGGAGCTTAGTGCCAGTTGGAGGTGTGGCTGAGGGAAGAGAGGCGCCGAGGGGGCGGAGCCTCGTGCTGTT
>NC_051417.1:4501820-4501941 GCF_015228065.2 Penaeus monodon
TTTTATTAAAGTTAGGTAGGTTGGTTTTGGTCAGGTTAGATGACGTTTAGTTGGGATAGATTATGCCATTTTATGTTAGCATAGGTTTAATTGGTTTAGCATACGTTAGGTTACTTAAGGA
>NC_051417.1:4505458-4505793 GCF_015228065.2 Penaeus monodon
TTTTAAAAAAAGAAAAAGAAAATCATGTTTCTCTTTTGGTCTGTTTTTATTTTGTGTTATAGGGAATTGTTAAAAATGTGGCTTTTTCCTAAATACATTTATTTTTCCCGGGGTCCACAGTACTGGGAAAACCCATTAGCACCGCATAGTTTTGACCATTCTTCGTTTATAAATACTCCTATGAACAGGATTTTCATTACTTTTAGTTATGATTACTTTTATATCGTTGCATTATCGTTTTTACTTCTTTTTTACCAATTTTTTGATTTTTGTGTAGTAGAAAAGTGTTAGCGTCTTTATTAGAACATACTATAAGAAGAAGATGGTAGCAGGGC
>NC_051417.1:4505851-4506029 GCF_015228065.2 Penaeus monodon
TGCTTTTAGTTTCTATCTATCCTTAAATCCCTTTCTTAATCTGCTCCCTTAAAATTTTCTTAGCCTTTCCTGGGTTATTGTCCCTTTTTCACGTTTTTCTTTTCATTGTTTTGTGCAAAAAAGAAATAACCTACTACTGAGTCACCAAAATTTTTTCGTTAACAGGAACATGTGGATA
>NC_051417.1:4506054-4506418 GCF_015228065.2 Penaeus monodon
ATCACTTCAGTTATTTTATTTTATTTTATTTTCTCATCTTCTTTGCTTTCTGTGATGAAGTATTGAAAACCATTGAATTTCCTTTCTTTCCTTTATAGCTTGGACATATCTGGTAATTGCAGTGTTCAACCCTCTGATAGTACCAGGGGAAAAAGCGACTTGGCACACACTGCATTAACATTGCAGGCTATTCCCTTAATTCAGACACATTTGGTAAAAAGAGTGGGGGGGGGGGGTAGTATTTCTCTCTCAACGGAATCTGGTACCAAGACAGCACCTTTTTAATGTTGGATTTCTACTGTAAAATCCACTAGAGTTGACGGCTACATACTGGAGATTTATGCTGCGCGTACTCCATTTACTC
>NC_051417.1:4507703-4507846 GCF_015228065.2 Penaeus monodon
ATGAGATGTGGGGTTTAAAATTTTAATTTGTTAATTAAAAAACCCTAATTATCCCCTTTTCCTGCTAAGTAATTTTAACCTTAATAATTAACGTAATAATTGAAAAGTTTAGATATTTAAATGTGTTAATAAATAAAGTTAAT
>NC_051417.1:4507914-4508080 GCF_015228065.2 Penaeus monodon
ATAAAAAAGTTTGCCCAAATTAATAGCTAATCTACTTAAAATATTTAACCCAAAGCTAACCTAACTAAACCTAACAAACCCCACCACCCACCTAACAAAAAACCCCAAAACCAACCGAACAAAACCTAAAAAAAATTACCCTACCTTAACTTGACTAAATCTAATC
>NC_051417.1:4508109-4508216 GCF_015228065.2 Penaeus monodon
CTAACCCAACTAACCTTAATAATTTAACTAAAGTTAAACCCAATAAACCAATCTAACTTTCCCCGACGTGAATTTATTGATCTAAGTTAGTTTAAACCCAATGAAAA
>NC_051417.1:4508537-4508604 GCF_015228065.2 Penaeus monodon
CCCTTTTTCCAACCTAACCTTACCCTTTTCTTAACAAACCAAACCTTTCCTACCCTAAACCCAAAAA
>NC_051417.1:4508681-4508796 GCF_015228065.2 Penaeus monodon
AAAAAGATAACGAATTATAAACAACATCTAAAGTCATGGAATAAGAGAAAAAAATATTATATAAATAAAAAAAAGAAAAAGAAGTAAAAATAAAGTCATGAGAATAGAGAAAAGA
>NC_051417.1:4510215-4510893 GCF_015228065.2 Penaeus monodon
CCCGTAATTGTAGAAGGTGATTGGATACTAACATAACATGCGTTTTTTTTCTTTTTTTTAATCTCCATCTTGATGTTACGACCAGACCCTTCAGGATACGTTACAATGTATAATATTTCCGTACAATGTAATCATATAAATATCCTCTACCCTCGAAATATATATGCTGTTACACCTGATGATCCCACATCCCAAGTAGTAATCACAGCTCGAGTAATTCGAAGTGAATTCAATGAAGACTATACGTATGTTTTTTTATAGGTATAAACCATCGAAGAAAATTTTAAATGGTGATATCAACTACGTAATCGAAACCATTAACAATAACATTATTGGAGATATCAGAACCGAATTAAAGGATTCTATTCGTACATATTTCCCTCGGGAAAAAAATATTACCTGGGATAAAAGACTTTCACGCGTAGCTCTCCTGTATAACGAAAGTGAATGTCCGCCAGATCAACTCTTTTGTAGGTTTACTATTAAATTCGGGGCAAAACTCGCTGAAATACTAGGCTTTCTCCCCGACACCGAGTACATTTTATTTTCGACTCCTCAGATCCGTCAACCTTCAACCGGAAAATCTGTTTATTTAGCTCCATATCCTCCCCAAAAAGATGGTACATGGTAGTGCACATCCAAGCTAAGTAAGATTGTAAACGCTCTGACGGATTAGTG
>NC_051417.1:4510969-4511355 GCF_015228065.2 Penaeus monodon
CACACTAACAATTCTCGGGAAACTTCAGTCACTAAATACGAGAGCAGAAATGCGCACCCCATTTATTCCTCCAGAAGCTGATCATTATATGATCCTGTTTCAAGAACCCCGTCTTCTATCCCGAGGCGGGGGTTTGGATGATATTCAAACATTTAAAGTCCCGTTATTTTACTAACGCAGTGCGGGCATTCTCTCCATTCTAGGGGGGATAGCCCGAAAAGCTATCCCGTTTATCGTTAGAAATGTTTTACCTCGGCATTAAGCATGGGATCCAAAGTGCTAGATGATGTTAGTTCCGGGAAAAAAATAAGGGAATCCCTTCGTGAAACATGGTCTCGCAGCTCTTCTCGGATGTGGGGAACTGCGTCATGAGAGGAGGTCAAAGG
>NC_051417.1:4511405-4512760 GCF_015228065.2 Penaeus monodon
CCCTCACTGATAGAGAAGACAGGAAGAGATATAAAAGCGATATATTTGCCATGATATAGGACAGTATCGTATTGGACAGTAGCTGGTAAACAATGTCTCACCTGCAAACAAACGTTGTATCAGATGGAATCGGATTACAAATTCGGTTTGACTCCTTTACAGGGGGAGTAACAGAAATGTTTCCTCTCATCAATAAACCAAGGTTAATTGAAACTAGCATAGCTTCTCGTCATCGTCTAGATATCCTTCCCACCAACGCTACATTAAACCAAGAAATAAGAATGAGAACATGAAACCCAATTCGTTGTTAGATTTAGCCAAATTGCACATTACAAGACTGAGGCCTCACACACAAGCGATGCTCGCACTAAACGCCTCGCTTCAGAAACCAGGCCAACTCCGTTGATTATCTACACACAAAATCTCTATATAAAACATATATATAAATCATGTCTCTAGGACAACAAACATTTTCAATAGACTTACCCTGGCAAAGCGTTATACCTGAAAAATTGTACTTTTTCATGTGTGACATGAACGCATTTGCTGGCTATTAAAAAAGAACCCCTTTTTATTTCGATCACAAACAGTATTAGGAAAATACACCAGACAGTTAATGGGGCATCCGTTTATAATATCAACGTTGATTTCCCTTACCATTTTTCCAATGCTTATTACCACGTACTAAACTCAATCGGGTTAGAAAAAGATCACGTTGTCACGAGGGATGCTCTCTCTACCGGTAGAAACGTTAGTCGTATTAGATCTATAATGCGGAAAAATTAGCAGATTCCATTGCTCTGGAACAATCTGGCAAACCTACGAATTGATATTGAATTTGAGGAACCTATGAATGCTAATAAAGTTCTCGTTTTGCTTGGTGATACACAAGGGCGTTTATCGATCAACAGCGATAGACGTATTTATTCCGATATTAGAGCATAAAAATAAATTGGAAAGCGGGGATATTAGTAGGATAACACGAGAGATTATTCGTAATCATAACCCAAACGTCAGATTCATAGGATGTATTTCTTCTGAGGAAATCCTCCAATTACCGATTGGAGATATAAAGAAAACAAATGGACGAGCCGGGGCGATGATGATACTAATTCCGTAACCAGCTCTGTTTTCCCCGAGTTTGAACATCCTGCTACAATGATCCGACTCGGTTGGGAAAACAAATCAAACACACCCGCACTGTAACATCGATAATTTGTATCCATGATTCAAAAACAAATAAACAATGAAAAACAAGTATGGAGATATAAATTATCATTTAACGCCGTAGCAGTAGTATTAGTAATAAAAATTACTATTAAAATGATCGAGTGATTACGAGATGATGTGTTTAT
>NC_051417.1:4512842-4513003 GCF_015228065.2 Penaeus monodon
GCTGTCAAGGGCATCTAAGTAACCCTCGCCATCCCACACATCCCCCACAACCGTGTATAAATACGCGGTAAGACTCATCAGAGGACAAGACGAGGGGCGAGCACCACCACCACCCGCCGCATCCCGCCGCCCTCACCGTCGCCCCCCCCCTAGAGTGAGGT
>NC_051417.1:4513302-4513392 GCF_015228065.2 Penaeus monodon
AACAAGCACATTAAACGGTAAAACACATTAAATGATAATACAACACTAAACGGTAAAACAAACACATTAAACAGAAAAAACACAAGACGG
>NC_051417.1:4513697-4514223 GCF_015228065.2 Penaeus monodon
AATATTTCCGGAATATGATGATTACACATAGAGAGACACTGGGGAATCCCCCTCCCAGTTTAAAAATCTACCCAGAATTTACCATTCATATTTCCAAAATGAACATACAGGGGAGAAGGAGATTGTTCCCATATACATAGTCATACCTAATCAAATCATATATCATAATGATGATTTTAATGAACTCATTGATGAATGGATCCAATATCTCATTAATCGATTAGAAGAATTGCTTAGCGAAACTGAAGGTTCTGGGCTCATCCTAGAGGTGATTACTGGTTTTAAAATAACCGACGTACAAATGGCTGCTTATTCAAAAACTCGGTGATTATATATCTTATCCTAAGGGAGTTAGAGGGGGAAAACGTGTATTCAACCATAAATCGAAAAATATGAGTTGTTTATTACAATGTCTTGAACTATACCAGATTTTAGAAGATCACCCAAATATGGTTAAGAAGTGCGATCGTGAGTTGTAGCATATTTTGGTAGGGAGCATAACAGGTTAAGGGATTAAAGCCATGAA
>NC_051417.1:4514323-4514450 GCF_015228065.2 Penaeus monodon
TTTTTCCCCCTTGGGGTACTATCAGAGGGTTGAACACTGCAATTAACCAGATATGTCCAAGCTATAAAGGAAAGAAAGGAAATTCAATGGTTTTCAATACTTCATCACAGAAAGCAAAGAAGATGAG
>NC_051417.1:4514511-4514585 GCF_015228065.2 Penaeus monodon
TCCACATGTTCCTGTTAACTGAACATTTTGGTTGACTCAGTAGTAGGTGTATTTCTTTTTGCACAAAACAATGA
>NC_051417.1:4514950-4515092 GCF_015228065.2 Penaeus monodon
CAAGACTATGCGGTGCTAAATGGGTTTTCCGAGTACTGTGGACCCACGGAAGAGATAAATGTATTTAGGAATAAAAGCCACATATTTTAACAATTCCCTATAATCACAAAATAAGAAACAGACCAAAAGAGAAACATGAGTT
>NC_051417.1:4518887-4519539 GCF_015228065.2 Penaeus monodon
AACCCAAGGGATGCAAAACCAAATTTAAACCTTGCTAACATAAAAGGCAAAATCATCCCAACTAAACTCATCAAACCCTGACCAAAAACCAACTATAACTTTAAAAAAAAACTAACAACCTATCCTAAAAAAACCCTTTACAAAACCTAACCAACCCCACATCTACCCTATTAAAACCCTACCCAACGAAATATAACAAAACGCAATAAAACCCTAACGCAACTTAACCAAACCCAAGATACTGGGCAGGAGAACACAGATAGATAGAGGGGCCCGGAAAAAAGGGCGATAGCAAAAGAGGGGTTGGTAGATAGATAGACGATTACGTACCTTGGTACGTAGGTAGGTATAGATAACTAGATAGGAGATACGTAGGAAGAGATAGAAGGTAGGAGGAAGGTAGGTAGAAGCCAATTCTAAGGACAATAAATATAAAAAATTTACAACATACACACAGAAAAACATGACATATAAATAGAAAAAAAAAATGGAATATAAAATTATACATATATAACACACGTACAATAACAACATAATATGTTGAAATAAATTCACCTATTATTTATCTACGAATATTATCTAAAAAAAAATTTGGGGTTTATTTATTTTACATGTATCAGTATATATTTACATACCCCCAACAAAATAATTT
>NC_051417.1:4519623-4519857 GCF_015228065.2 Penaeus monodon
ATGCTGGCTACCCCCCAACAGCCGAGGCTCCGCCCCTCGGCGCCTCTTTCCTCAGCCACACCCCCAACTGGACTAAGCTCCCCCTCACATAGAGGTCGCCCAAATGGCTTTCCCCAAAAAGGAGGGGGAGGGGGGCTCGCGGGGAAGGGGCCCCCCCTGGATATCCCGCGGGAGTTTTTCCCCATTGGCTGGAAAACGACGCTGCTCGAGGGCGCACCCGGAGACTCGGAGGGA
>NC_051417.1:4520198-4521414 GCF_015228065.2 Penaeus monodon
TTGATTAAACAATACTAAAAAGTTGTGTAAAATAACAATGAAATAATAAAATGCAATAATAAATAAAATTTGAAAAAATAATAAATATAACAATGCTAAGCAACAACAACGAAAAGAAATCCAAAAGCAGACAACAATAAAAAGTAGAATATGAAAAAATAAAAAAATGAGAATGAGAAAAAAAAAAAAAAAAAATCAACCACACACACACACATACACAACCACACCACAAGGAAGTATTATGGTAATTTTGGGAAAAAATTAAGACAAAAAATAAAAAAAAATTAAAAGAAAAAAAAAAAATAAATAAAAAATTAATTTAAAAAAAGGAAAAAAAAGAAAAAAGAGGAATATTGGGGAAACATAAAAATAAGGAAAAATGAGCTGGAAGGGAAAGAACATCAATCATTTGAAAATTTATGCAAAATAACAAAAAAATTAATAAAAAGAAATAATACTACGGTAGTAAAAAAATAAATAAATAAAATAAAAAGATAAAAATTAAAAAAGATAATGAAAGAAAATGATAAGTGAATAAAAGAAACAATAATAAAAATATTAAATTATGAAGAAAACCAAAAAATAATAATCAAAAATGATTTTTGAATAAAGATGGTAAATAAAAATCAATTTATAACAAATATAAACTTATTTACTTATATTATTCTTTCCTTTTTGGTGGGGGTAATAAGGGGAATTTGTGCCCCGGGCGGATCATAATTTGTTTAATGGAGGATTTGGCATATAACGTAATGATAAATTAACAAGGATATTCAGTATTTAAGGAAACAATTGGATCATCTATCAACCAAGAGAAATTTTAGTTGATGAAAACAAAAAAATTTAATTTAAAAATAAACATGAATTATTAATTTCAAAATTTATCATTTTAATGATTTTGTCATCATGTAAAATAATAAACTCGAGATCATAATTTACAAACAAAATAGTAATAAAAAAATGACTGTCTCTAAAAAGATGGTTTTAGCGAGAGTCAAAAAGGAAAAATACTAATATGGCAACCAGAATGACAGAATGAAACCAGAATGCAAATGGCAACCAGAATAAAATAAACAAACAGAATGACAAAGTGGGGCCAAAGGCAAAATGACAACCGAATGACAATATGGAAAACCCAAAAGACAATATACTACCCGTAAAAATGAGGGTAAAGATAGTAAAACAATATTAAAATAATAACAATGTTTTAAAGACA
>NC_051417.1:4522174-4522676 GCF_015228065.2 Penaeus monodon
GTATATGAATATTAATTAAATAAATATATTATAAAAAAAAAATAATAAAAAATTTTATATATATATATATTATATATGCAATTTTAAAAATTTTATAAAATTTATATTAAATATTATATATAATATATAGATATATAGAAAAATCTAAATAATAAATATATTAATATAATATATATATATAATTTTTATATATATATATATATATATAAAAATAAGAAATATATATATTAAAATGTATGTAACTAATAAATAATAGAAAAATATATAAATATATAATATATATAATTTAAAACAAAACATATATTATAATAGTTATATATAAAAAAAATAATAATAATATATATATATAAATAATAAAATAATATAATATATAAATAATATATAAATAAATATATATAATAATATAATATTATTAATATTTTTTTTAAAAAATATAAAAAATAAATAAATTTTTTAAATTTGTAGATATATAAAAATTTTAAATAATTAAAATATTTAATAG
>NC_051417.1:4522702-4523352 GCF_015228065.2 Penaeus monodon
AAAAGATAAGAATATATATGTTAAATGTTATATTACTTTTTAAATGATATGAAAAAATATTTATAAAAGATATAATAAATAATAAAGTAAATATTTTATTAAAAAATAAAAGATTAAAACAAAATAAATAAACATAATCATCCTATCACATTTCCTATCCAATATAAATAAAAAATATATTTTTAAGAGATTAAATAATATAAGGGATTAATTAAAAAATTTGATATTTTAAGGGTTTTAAAAAAAATATATATATATATAAAGATAATATTATATTTATATAATTACAAATTAATATAATTTTATAAAATTATAATGAATAATATATAAATTTTTATATTAATACATAAAAAATTTTTGGGGATATAAATAGATAATAAATTGATAATATATATTATATATAATTATATATAAACAAAATTTTAAATAAGAAAATATAATATTAATATATATATAATAATATATAATATATAGATATATAAAATAATTATTAAATATAAGATTTATCTATATTCTAAATTATATAAAATATATATACAATATATATATTTTTATATATATAATGCATATATATTTAATTATATATATTTTTATATATTATTTATATAATAATAATAATTTTATATATATAAAATTATTATACATATACC
>NC_051417.1:4524213-4526214 GCF_015228065.2 Penaeus monodon
ATTCATTTTGGGTTCCCATATTGCCCTTTGGTTGTCATTTGCATTTAGGCTGCCATTTTGCATTCTGTTTTAATTGTTTTTTGGTTTCCCATTTGTCATTCTGGTATCTTCGTATTTGGTTGCCTATGATGTTTTTTTCCCTTTTTGACCCCGCATGAAAAAAATCTTGTATTAGAGACAGTCATTTTTTTTTTATGATTTTTTTTGTATATTATGATTTCGAGTTAATTTTAATGATGACTAATCATTTTAAAAGAAAAAAAATTTTAAAAATTAATAATTCTATTGTTTATTTTAAAAAGAATTTTTTGATTTCGTCAACGAAATTACGTCATTGGTTGATAGATGATACACAATTGCTTCCGTTAATATGAATTTTTGTTAATTATCATTACGGTTATAGCCTAATCCCCCATTAACAGATAATTTTGATCCCCCGGGGCCTAATTACCCTATTAATCCCCCCCAATAAGGAAGAATAAAGATTAAATGAATAATTTATATTTTTTAGATTATTTTTTATTTTCCCTTTTATTTTATAAAATTTTTGATTATAGTTTGTATTCATTCTAATTTTGATATTTTTATTATTTTATTCATTTATTTATTACATTTTCATGGTTCATTATTATTTAATTTTTTTATTTATTTTATTTATTTTATTTTTTATACCCGTAGATATTATTTCATTATTTATTAATTGTTTTAGTTATTTGGATCAATTTTCAAATGATTTATTTCGTTCCCTTCCGCTCATGTTTTTATCTTATTTTTAGCTTCCCAAATTTTTTTTTCTTCATTTTTTTTCCTTTTTTTTAAAATTTTTATTTATTTTTTACTTTTTATATTAATTTTTATTAATTTTTTTTTTCTTAATTTTTTCCCATAATTAACATATAACTCTTGGGGTGTGGGTGTGTGTATGTGTGGGTGGGGGGTTTTATTTTTTTTTTCTTTTCTATTCTCATCTTTTATATTTTTATATTCTACTTTTATTGTTGTCTGTCTTTTGGATTTTTTTTTGTTGTTGCTTAGCATTGTTATATTTTTATATTCTTCTAATTTTATTTATTTTTTGCATTTATTATTTCTTTTTATTATTATACAACTTTTTAGTATTGTTAATCTAAATTTTATTTTTTCTTTACTTTCCCTTTTATTTTTATTATTAAACCCTTTTCCTTTTTTATTTTCCCCTTTTTTATTTTTTTGTTCCATTGCCTTTTATTTTTTTATTAACTTATTTTTTTTTCTTATATTTTTATTAATCTTTTTCTTTTTTATTCCCTTTTTTTTGATTTGCTTCTTCCCTTTTTTTTCTTCTTTTCTTTGTTTTTCTTTCCCCATTGCTTCGTCTTATTTGGATCCTTTCCCCTTTTCGTCTTTTCTTTTTTTTTGTTCATTTTCCCCTTTTTGCTTCGTCATATTGGATCGCTTCTTCCCTTTTTCGTTCCCTCCGAGTCTCCGGCGCGCCCCGAGCAGCGTGTTTTCAAACCAATGGGAGAAGCTCCCGCGGGAGATCCAATGGCGGGCCCCTTTTCGTCGAGCCCCACCTCCCCCTCCTTCTTGGGAATGCCATTTGGGCGAGCCTCTTGTGAGGGCGGAGCTTAGGCCAGTTGGAGGTGTGGTAGGGAAGAGAGGCGCCGGGGGGCGGAGTCGTGCGTTGGGGGGTAGCCAGATGAGAGGGGGCAGGGTCAGAGGGACACATACACTCACACAATAAAACCACACAATATGAAAAAATAAACAAATGTACTTAACTAGTATAGTGTGTGTGTATTTATATATTAAGTGATACTAGATTAAAAAAATACACCCCCATATTTTTTTAAAATAGATAGATTCGTAGATAAAAGATAGGTAGTATTTTCATAAAAAAGTATGTGTGTGTATATGTACAGTGGTGTAAAGTATAAATATATCCATTTTTTATTATCTTTTAAGGCTGGTTTCTGTGTGTATAAGTTTAATTGTATAATTTTTATTTCCCGTTAGAAATGG
>NC_051417.1:4526293-4526602 GCF_015228065.2 Penaeus monodon
AAGGTACGTTTGTCTATCTATCTACCCAACCCCTTTTTTGTAGTCAGCCTTTTTAGGCCCATCATTAGGGGGATCTACCCGCCTGTTCTTGGTTATTAAGTTGGTTAGGTTCATTTCGTTTTGTTTATTATTAGGGGAGGGTTTTAATAGGGTAGATGTGGGTTAGGGGTTCGTTTAAGGTTAGTTAGGATAGGTTAGGGATTTATTAAAGTTTGTAGGTGGGTTTTTGGTTTCAGGTTAGAGACGTTTAGTTGGGATAGATTATGCCATTTTTTGTTTGATAGTTTAATTGGTTTAGCATGTTAGGTT
>NC_051417.1:4530167-4530309 GCF_015228065.2 Penaeus monodon
AACTCATGTTTCTCTTTTGGTCTGTTTCTTATTTTGTGATTATAGGGAATTGTTAAAATATGTGGCTTTTATTCCTAAATACATTTATCTCTTCCGTGGGTCCACAGTACTCGGAAAACCCATTTAGCACCGCATAGTCTTG
>NC_051417.1:4530570-4530760 GCF_015228065.2 Penaeus monodon
GGGATTAGTTTTTTATCTATCCTCTAAATCCTCGTTTTTTTTTTACATCTGCGCCTTCAAAAATTCTTTGCCTTTCCCTCGGGGGGCTTTTGCTCCCTATTTACGGGTTCTTTTTATTGTTTTGTGCAAAAAAAAAATACATACTACTGAGTCAACCAAAATGGTTTTAGTTTCCCGGAAAAATGTGGAA
>NC_051417.1:4530786-4531162 GCF_015228065.2 Penaeus monodon
CACTTCCCGTTTTTTTATTTATTATTTTTTTCTCATCTTCTTTGGGTTTTTGTGATGAAGTATTGAAAACCATTTTAATTTCCTTTCTTTCCTTTTTAGCTGGGGCATATCTGGTAATTGCAGGGGTTAAAACCCCCTGATAGTACCAAGGGGGAAAAAAACGACTTGGCACACACGCATTAAAAATTTCCCGGCATTTCCCTTTAAATTCCCGGGCACCTTTGGGAAAAAAAGTGGGGGGGGGGTAGTATTTCTCCTTTTCAACGGAATCTCGGCAAGACAGCACCTTTTTTTAAAGTGGATTTCTACTGTAAAATCCACTAAGTTGACGGCTAAAATACTGGAATTTTTGCTGCGCGTACTCCATTTTTCTCGA
>NC_051417.1:4535227-4535905 GCF_015228065.2 Penaeus monodon
CCCGTAATTGTAGAAGGTGATTGGATACTAACATAACATGCGTTTTTTTTCTTTTTTTTAATCTCCATCTTGATGTTACGACCAGACCCTTCAGGATACGTTACAATGTATAATATTTCCGTACAATGTAATCATATAAATATCCTCTACCCTCGAAATATATATGCTGTTACACCTGATGATCCCACATCCCAAGTAGTAATCACAGCTCGAGTAATTCGAAGTGAATTCAATGAAGACTATACGTATGTTTTTTTATAGGTATAAACCATCGAAGAAAATTTTAAATGGTGATATCAACTACGTAATCGAAACCATTAACAATAACATTATTGGAGATATCAGAACCGAATTAAAGGATTCTATTCGTACATATTTCCCTCGGGAAAAAAATATTACCTGGGATAAAAGACTTTCACGCGTAGCTCTCCTGTATAACGAAAGTGAATGTCCGCCAGATCAACTCTTTTGTAGGTTTACTATTAAATTCGGGGCAAAACTCGCTGAAATACTAGGCTTTCTCCCCGACACCGAGTACATTTTATTTTCGACTCCTCAGATCCGTCAACCTTCAACCGGAAAATCTGTTTATTTAGCTCCATATCCTCCCCAAAAAGATGGTACATGGTAGTGCACATCCAAGCTAAGTAAGATTGTAAACGCTCTGACGGATTAGTG
>NC_051417.1:4535983-4536365 GCF_015228065.2 Penaeus monodon
CACTAACAATTCTCGGGAAACTTCAGTCACTAAATACGAGAGCAGAAATGCGCACCCCATTTATTCCTCCGGAAGCTGATCATTATATGATCCTGTTTCAAGAACCCCGTCTTCTATCCCGAGGCGGGGGTTTGGATGATATTCAAACATTTATAAGTCCCGTTATTTACTAACGCAGTGCGGGCATTCTCTCCATTCTAGGGGGGATAGCCCGAAAAGCTATTCCCTTCATCGTTAGAAACGTTTTACCTCCGGCATTAACATGGGATCCAAAGTGCTAGATGATGTTAGTTCCGGGAAAAAAATAAGGGAATCCCTTCGTGAACACGGTCTCGCAGCTCTCTCAGATGTGGGGAACTGCGTCATGAGAGGAGGTCAAAGG
>NC_051417.1:4536415-4537766 GCF_015228065.2 Penaeus monodon
CCGCTCACTGATAGAGAAGACAGGAAGAGATATAAAAGCGATATATTTGCCATGATATAGGACAGTATCGTATTGGACAGTAGCTGGTAAACAATGTCTCACCTGCAAACAAACGTTGTATCAGATGGAATCGGATTACAAATTCCGGTTGACTCCTTTACAGGGGGAGTAACAGAAATGTTTCCTCTCATCAATAAACCAAGGTTAATTGAAACTAGCATAGCTTCTCGTCATCGTCTAGATATCCTTCCCACCAACGCTACATTAAACCAAGAAATAAGAATGAGAACATGAAACCCAAATTCGTTGTAGATTTAGCCAAATTGCACATTACAAGACTGAGGCCTCACACACAAGCGATGCTCGCACTAAACGCCTCGCTTCAGAAACCAGGCAACTCCGTTGATTATCTACACACAAAATCTCTATATAAAACATATATATAAATCATGTCTCTAGGACAACAAACATTTTCAATAGACTTACCCTGGCAAAGCGTTATACCTGAAAAATTGTACTTTTTCATGTGTGACATGAACGCATTTGCTGGATCATTTAAAAAGAACCCCTTTTATTTCGATCACAACAGTATTAGGAAAATACACCAGACAGTTAATGGGGCATCCGTTTATAATATCAACGTTGATTTCCCTTACCATTTTTCCAATGCTTATTACCACGTACTAAACTCAATCGGGTTAGAAAAAGATCACGTTGTCACGAGGGATGCTCTCTCTACCGGTAGAACGTTATTCGTATTAGATCTATAAGCGGAAAAATTAGCAGATTCCATTGCTCTGGAACAATCTGGCAACCTACGAATTGATATTGAATTTGAGGAACCTATGAATGCTAATAAAGTTCTCGTTTTGCTTGGTGATACACAAGGGCGTTTATCGATCAACAGCGATAGACGTATTTATTCCGATATTAGAGCATAAAAATAAATTGGAAAGCGGGGATATTAGTAGGATAACACGAGAGATTATTCGTAATCATAACCCAAACGTCAGATTCATAGGATGTATTTCTTCTGAGGAAATCCTCCAATTACCGATTGGAGATATAAAGAAAACAAATGGACGAGCCGGGGCGATGATGATACTAATTCCGTAACCAGCTCTGTTTTCCCCGAGTTTGAACATCCTGCTACAATGATCCGACTCGGTTGGGAAAACAAATCAAACACACCCGCACTGTAACATCGATAATTTGTATCCATGATTCAAAAACAAATAAACAATGAAAAACAAGTATGGAGATATAAATTATCATTTAACGCCGTAGCAGTAGTATTAGTAATAAAAATTACTATTAAAATGATCGAGTGATTACGAGATGATGTGTTTAT
>NC_051417.1:4537845-4538007 GCF_015228065.2 Penaeus monodon
TGAGTTCAAGGGAATCTAAGTAACCCTCGCCATCCCACACATCCCCCACAACCGTGTATAAATACGCGGTAAGACTCATCAGAGGACAAGACGAGGGGCGAGCACCACCACCACCCGCCGCATCCCGCCGCCCTCACCGTCGCCCCCCCCCTAGAGTGAGGT
>NC_051417.1:4538306-4538396 GCF_015228065.2 Penaeus monodon
AACAAGCACATTAAACGGTAAAACACATTAAATGATAATACAACACTAAACGGTAAAACAAACACATTAAACAGAAAAAACACAAGACGG
>NC_051417.1:4538701-4539328 GCF_015228065.2 Penaeus monodon
AATATTTCCGGAATATGATGATTACACATAGAGAGACACTGGGGAATCCCCCTCCCAGTTTAAAAATCTACCCAGAATTTACCATTCATATTTCCAAAATGAACATACAGGGGGAGAAGGAGATTGTTCCCATATACATAGTCATACCTAATCAAATCATATATCATAATGATGATTTTAATGAACTCATTGATGAATGGATCCAATATCTCATTAATCGATTAGAAGAATTGCTTAGCGAAACTGAAGGTTCTGGGCTCATCCTAGAGGTGATTACTGGTTTTAAAATAACCGACGTACAAATGGCTGCTTATTCAAAACTCGGTGATTATATATCTTATCCTAAGGGAGTTAGAGGGGGAAAACGTGTATTCAACCATAAATCGAAAAATATGAGTTGTTTATTACAATGTCTTGAACTATACCAGATTTTAGAAGATCACCCAAATATGGTTAAGAAGTGCGATCGTGAGTTGTAGCATATTTTAGAGGTAGGGAAGCATAACAGGAGATTAATTTGGGGGGATTATAAGCAAAAAATTGCATGGGAAAGTATTGCAAAATTGGAAAATCTTAATCGGTTCTCCATTTTCATTTACAAAATGACTCCAGAAGATTCCTCACTTG
>NC_051417.1:4539353-4539703 GCF_015228065.2 Penaeus monodon
ACAAGGAGCAAAGTCGTGATTACTTTAGCGAGGAAGGGATCAGATAAAAACCTCAATAGAATTGTTCCTTTGTTATTGCTAGGAGAGTCCCACTGTGCTCTTATTAAGGATTTTTATCTATTTTTATCGCGACTTACGCGATCCGCTAAGAAATATTATTGTCGGTTATGTCTAACTGTTGTGAGTGATCAGGTGTATGATGAGCACTGTAATCTCTGTGACGTTTTTCAAACCATTGTTTATCCTAATCCAGGTAGTTACCTATTTTTTACAAATCCCCATAAAACCTATCCTAGCTCACATGTAGCTTTCTTTGACATGGAATGCATTGCCGATAAAAATTGTGGTGA
>NC_051417.1:4540312-4540412 GCF_015228065.2 Penaeus monodon
CTAAACCAATTAAACCTATGCTAACATAAAATGGCATAATCTATCCCAACTAAACGTCATCTAACCTGACCAAAACCAACCTACCTAACTTTAATAAAAC
>NC_051417.1:4540454-4540535 GCF_015228065.2 Penaeus monodon
ACCCCTATCCTATTAAAACCTACCCTAACGTAATATACAAAACGCAATGAAACCAAACGCAACTTAACCAAACCAAGATAC
>NC_051417.1:4541050-4541860 GCF_015228065.2 Penaeus monodon
GCCTCTGACCCGGGCCCCCCTCATGCTGGCTACACCCCCAACAGCACGAGGCTCCGCCCCCTCGGCGCCTCTCTTCCCTCAGCCACACCCCCAAACTGGCACTAAGCTCCGCCCTCACATAGAGGCTCGACCAATGGCTTTTCCCAAAAAGGAGGGGGAGTGGGGCTCGACGAGGAAGGAGGCCCGCCATTGATCATCCCGCGGGAGTCTTCTCCCATTGGCTTTGGAAAACGACGCTGCTCGAGGCGCAGCCGGAGACTCGGAGGGACAGAAGAAGGGAAGAAGCGATCCAAATATGACGAAGCAATAAGGGAAGAATGAGACAAAGAAAAAGAAGAAGACGAAAAGAGGAAGAAGCGATCCAAATAAGACGAAGCAATAAGGGAAGAATAAGACAAAGAAAAAGAAGACGAAAAGGGGAAGAAGCGATCAAAAAAAAGGAATAATAAGAAGAGAATAAGATTAATAATAATAATAAGAAGAAAAGAATAAGTTGAATAAAAAGAATAACAAGGCAAGTGGGGAAAAACATAGAAAAAAATGGAACCCAATAAGAAAAGAGTAAAGGTTAATAATAACAATAAGAAGGAAAGTAGAAGAAACAATAGAATTAGATTAAACAATACTAAAAAGTTGTGATAATAATAACAATGAAATAATAAATGCAATAATAAATAAAATTAGAATGAAATAATAAATATAACAATGCTAAGCAACAACAACGAAAAGAAATCCAAAAGACAGACAAACAATAAAAAGTAGAATATGAAAATATAAAAGATGAGAATGAGAAAAAGAAAAAAAAAATCA
>NC_051417.1:4541897-4542486 GCF_015228065.2 Penaeus monodon
AGGAAGTATATATGTTAATTATGGGAAAAAATTAAGACAATAAAATTAATAAAAATTAATAGAAAAAGGAAAAATAAATAAAAAATTTTTAAAAAAGGAAAAATGAAGAAAGGAAAATTGGGAACATAAAAAATAAGATGAAAACATGAGCTGGAAGGGAAACGAACATCAATCATTTGAAAATTGATCGCAAAATAACTAGAAACAATTAATAAATAATGAAATAATATCTACGGTAGTAAAAAATATAAATAAATAAAAAACATAAAAATCAAAATGATTATAAATAAGATGGAAATAATAATAAATCATAACAAATAAAACTTTCACTTATCTTATTCTGTCCTTATTGGTGGGGATTAAAAAGGGTAATTAGTCCCCGGGCGGATCATAATTTCTGTTAATGGAGGATTAGGCATATAACCGTAATGATAAATTAACAAGGATATTCAGTATTAACGGAAGCAATTGTGTATCATCTATCAACCAATGACGTAATTTCAGTTGACTGAAATCAAACAATTCTTTTAATAAAAAATAGAATTATTAATTTCAAAATTTTTCCCTTTTAACTGATTACCCATCATGT
>NC_051417.1:4542532-4542790 GCF_015228065.2 Penaeus monodon
AAAATGACTGTCTCAATAAAAATTTTTTTCATGCGAGACAAAAGGAAAAATCATCAATAGGGCAACCAAATGACAGAATAAATACCAAAATGACAATATGGAAACCAGAATAACAAATCAAACAAATGACAAAGTGGCAGCCTAAAGGGAAATTTAACAACCAAATGAAAATTGGCAACCAAAAAGCAATTATACTACCAGTAAAAATAAAGGGGAATGTATAAAACAATATTTAAAAATAAAACAATTTATAACGAC
>NC_051417.1:4546428-4546552 GCF_015228065.2 Penaeus monodon
TTCAAGGAGTTTGATCGCTACGCTCTCCCCTTCTTCGTAAATACTAAACAAGTCTTTTAAGACATAGATGCTTGTTTAGTAATCTTTATGAGCACTTACTTAGTTGTTAAGGTCGTTACTTCTC
>NC_051417.1:4546810-4547161 GCF_015228065.2 Penaeus monodon
GAAGGTGTCCATCATAAATTGGAATCTATGATAACGTTAACTTCAGTATCCTTATTATGACTGGTAAAGCTGCGTCTGTCTAGCGTTCGTGGAGGGGAGGGGGGCTAGAGGAGAGAGTGGGGTATCGTGGACAGCGCATGAGGACACTCTTGCAGTGGATATTGGGAAGGTGGGAATTCCGAACGTCGTCCACTTCCCTCTCCCGACGATCTCCTCCAGCCTGTCCTTCCATGACTATGAGTGTGGGATTCTTGAAGTAGGCGAATTTTCCCTCTCGTCTTCCTGCATTTACCGAGAAGGGGAAGGGAGGAACGGAGAGATAGAAGCGGAAGAAGGAGGTGGAGGAGATGG
>NC_051417.1:4547935-4548028 GCF_015228065.2 Penaeus monodon
CCTCCAGCCTGTCCTTCCATGACTATGAGCGTGCGATTCTTGAAGTAGGCGAATTTTCCATCTCGTCTTTTTGCAAGGTAGTTGCCATTTTCC
>NC_051417.1:4584626-4585161 GCF_015228065.2 Penaeus monodon
AACTGAGCCTCAGACCTCACCAGGTGGGGGGCCAGGTCGCAAGGCCGCCCAAGCTTTCGGGTCGTCGGGCGTGTGCCGACCTTGACATCAGGGGAAGGTGCTGACTGTGTTGGTCGTCAAGGTCGTCTCCCAAGCTTTGGGTCGTCGGGCGTGTTGCCGACCTTGACACAGGGGAAGGTGCTGACTGTGTTGGTCGTCAAGGTCGTCTCCCAAGCTTTGGTCGTCTCCCAAGCTTTCGGGTCGTGGGGCGTGTGCCGACCTTGACATCAGGGGAAGGTGCTGACTGTTTTGGGGCGCTCAGGTCGAGGGGGACTCGAGGAACAGCCAACATACTAGAAGTTCAGAGCACAAAATTTATCTGAAATGAGAGAGGATTAGTATACCCCAGCCTTTACAGGAGACGGCAAGCGAGTACATTATTGCAAATCTCAGGAATATATAGGACGAGTATTAACGTTTTATAATAATCATCTAATCTTCTTTAAATTTTTATCGTTATCATTGTAATTATTACATTTTATAATACTTTTTTTGC
>NC_051417.1:4590092-4590573 GCF_015228065.2 Penaeus monodon
AACTGAGCCTCAGACCTCACCAGGTGGCGGCCAGGTCGCAAGGCCGCCCCAAGCTTTCGGGTCGTCGGGCGTGTGCCCGACCTTGACATCAGGGGAAGGTGCTGACTGTGTTGGTCGTCAAGGTCGTCTCCCAAGCTTTCGGGTCGTCGGGCGTGTGCCGACCTTGACATCAGGGGAAGGTGCTGACTGTGTTGGTCGTCAAGGTCGTCTCCCAAGCTTTGGTCGTCTCCCAAGCTTTCGGGTCGTCGGGCGTGTGCCGACCTCGACATCAGGGGAAGGTGCTGACTGTGTTGGGCGCTCAGGTCGAGGGGGACTCGAGGAACAGCCAACATACTAGAAGTTCAGAGCACAAAAATCTTATCTGAAATGAGAGAGGATTAGTATATCCAGCCCTTTACAGGAGACGGCAAGCGAGTTACATTATTGCAAATCTCAGGAATATATAGGACGAGTATTAACGATTTTATAATAATCATCTAAA
>NC_051417.1:4596205-4596657 GCF_015228065.2 Penaeus monodon
CAGACCTCACCAGGTGGCGGGCCAGGTCGCAAGGCCGCCCAAGCTTTCGGGTCGTCGGGCGTGTGCCGACCTTGACATCAGGGGAAGGTGCTGACTGTGTTGGTCGTCAAGGTCGTCTCCCAAGCTTTGGTCGTCTCCCAAGCTTTCGGGTCGTCGGGCGTGTGCCGACCTTGACATCAGGGGAAGGTGCTGACTGTGTTGGTCGTCAAGGTCGTCTCCCAAGCTTTCGGGTCGTCGGGCGTGTGCCGACCTTGACATCAGGGGAAGGTGCTGACTGTGTTGGGCGCTCAGGTCGAGGGGGACTCGAGGAACAGCCAACATACTAGAAGTTCAGAGCACAAAAATCTTATCTGAAATGAGAGAGGATTAGTATATCCAGCCTTTACAGGAGACGGCAAGCGAGTACATTATTGCAAATCTCAGGAATATATAGGACGAGTATTAACGATTTT
>NC_051417.1:4602423-4603668 GCF_015228065.2 Penaeus monodon
CTTCCACTCTCAGTAAAGCTGCAAGGTTTGTGTGAAAATGCGCCTTCGATTTGAAAGTCCGAACCTATTCTTTCTCTTTTTATTTTGTTTTAAACGATCTGTTATGTTTACTGAAGAATGTCGGTATCAGATATGGCGATTAAACGACAGATGCTAACAAGTTTGGATAATTGCACCATGAATAAAATAGAAACATTGTTCTTCAAGGTGTAGAGAACTAGTATAATCCGGATCCTGCAGAATTGCCCAACATTTTGGAAATTTAGTCATGCATTGTAAATATATACTTCTTCTCTGAAATGAAATTATATACAAGTCATTAAATGATAATTGATAATATAGACGATGTGATTGCATATATGGAAAATATTTCGAATTGGGTAATCAAAGGCAATAGACTTCCTGCCGTTGGAAAATTAGTCATGATTTTTAGAAGATTTTTTCTTTTTTGCTATCTGCACCAGAATTGGTAGAGTATACCTTAAATACTGATGCAATGGCACATTGCAACAAGCGCAGGAAATGTATGCAGGCACAGTCAGAATCAATGTGATTCTTGCGTCGGCGACAGAACGACGATTCCCTCCTCGGCCTCGTCGCCATATTGCGACGGAAGTGAACCAAGCGCTGGTATTTCCAACTTCTTGGGAGTAAATAACTCCCAAGACTCTCTCAACTTCCTCTTTTGTGTCACTTGATCTTCTTCTTCCTCAAGACTGTGTTCATAAAAGAATACAGACTTTTTGTTCCCTGTTGTGTTGATAATGGCTTGCTAAACCGACCAAGATGTCTGTTGCTGCTGTTGGTTTCTCCGGAGTAATCTCCGTCCTCATCTCCGTCTCTGTGCATGGACACCCAGCTAGCCATGGACAAGAAGGCTATGGCGAAAGCTCCTCCGCTGCCTTCTAAAAATGGCTCGGAAGGAACTCTTAAAGGTAAGGAGGGAGGGAATGCAAGAAGGTTTATTCACCTTCTCTGGAGGTGGGAGGTTGCAGTTGCATGCTGTTGCTAAGTGATAATTCCTTTGTTTTGTTTTACATACTGTAGCTTTTCTCAAGGTGTGCCTCCTGTTTGTATTTCCGAATTGTTGGTTTGCACATGCCTTGCCATATGTTACGAGTCTTGCTAAGTGTGATGCAATGGTGCAATTCTTTGTTTGTGGAGAAGTTGTCGTTGTGCAGTCCTCCGTGTGGTTCGTCGGGCAGTTGTCAACGTCTTCCTGTTGTCTTGGGCTCTTTGTTGTTT
>NC_051417.1:4605087-4605347 GCF_015228065.2 Penaeus monodon
ACGTTTTGTATCACATTGCGTTTCACTTTTTGGAAAACTAAAGAAACTAGTTTTTGTAATCATTTGTTATTGATCAATGTTGTAGTCTGAAGAAAATTGTTATTTCTTACCAAGTGATTGTATGGTAACTTAATGCAATGTCACATGTGCGCAGTGTTGAATTCTCACTTTACCCACAGCAGGGTAGATTGCACAACAAACATGCCCTTTCCTGCCATGAGTAGGTGTAGAATTCGGTTAATTTTTTTTTATTATGACTT
>NC_051417.1:4606053-4606275 GCF_015228065.2 Penaeus monodon
ACAAAGATTCTTCGTTTTCTTTGGCAGGGGTTAGGTTTAAAAGCCCCCAGAAGGGCACAACCCCCTGTATTAGACAGTATTGTGACTGATTTGATACTGTGATTACAGCAGAGTTCCTGCAATAATAGTCAATAGACCTTGCATTATGATATTGTAAACATAGCCACAGCCTATTTCTTACTAATGCTGGATATTGCAATTGTAAATATGATACAATAATTG
>NC_051417.1:4606484-4606557 GCF_015228065.2 Penaeus monodon
CCAATGTAATGTATTAGATAGAAAGTAATGATATATAAAAAAAGGCTAGCATTTTTTGTTCCCCCTTTTCCAC
>NC_051417.1:4606760-4607542 GCF_015228065.2 Penaeus monodon
CATTATATTTATGAACTTGCTAAGGAAATTGCAATATATATTTTTTTTACAATATATCTGTGTGATACTAAGTGTATGTTGCATCAAAAATGAAGTCAAAACCTGTTGAAGAAAATTTTTGATCGCAATGGCCAACTGTCATAGTCTACAGACCGAAATGCTAATTTGTAAACAATAGTTTGGGAACATTCAGCAAATTTCAACAATATCTATGGAAAGGCATATACCTTTTGTCTGATTTACTGCAAAATAGATATTGACATGATACATTGGATACCATGAATATAATTATAAATTCAAAATTACATTACATAATAGCAATATTGTCAGTTGATAGATTTTGAAATGGAAATTAGAGCCATTACAATATCAGGCTTATACATTTTGAAATCTTTTATTTCTCTCTTATGTTTTATAAGAGAAATCCCATAGGAAACTGATATCAGTGCTTTTGATAAAGTGTGCATAAAATTAGTGATTAAAAATAAATTATAGAAAAAGTTATTTATACCAGTATATGTAAAAATACTATATACTTTAACATGACGGTTCTTAAATTGAAACAAGCTTTGCAGACCACCAATGTCCTTTTTCGATTGTAGAGCTGAAGTGGTACCGAGATTTCTTCATTCTTTTTGTTTCCATATTTTGGACATTGAAGTAATAATGCTTTTGTTAGTAATAATTCTATAATAATAAATCCAATGAGTTTATGATAAATATAATTTTGTTATAAGAAACCTAATGAAAGGAAAATATCAGAATGTGGTGATTCTGTACTG
>NC_051417.1:4607654-4607935 GCF_015228065.2 Penaeus monodon
ATATTCCAATAATCACACACACACACCATGATTCTGTATAGTGTGCTTTATTATCAGATTTGGTGATCTTTCAGTCATAGTGCTTTGAAAGATGCCAGTAGTTGGTGCCCTTGTGCTATGCAGTTTATTGTACAGTGAGAGAACATAGTTTGAAAGGCAAGTTGCATGGCTGATATTTTAAAACTAATGGAGCTCTGGGAGGACTGGGAGCCTTGGAAACTTCGGGAAGACTGGGAGGACTGGACTGTAGAAAGCATCATTAGCATTGGTATGTAGTTTTA
>NC_051417.1:4608325-4608627 GCF_015228065.2 Penaeus monodon
TTCATCAATCAGTATATACTAAAACTACATACCAATGCTAATTATGCTTTCTACAGTCCAGTCCTCCCAGATTTCCGAAGTTTCAAGCTCCCAGTCCTCCCGAGAGCTCCATTAGTTTTAAAATATCACCATGTCACTTGCCTTCAAACTATGTTCTCTCACTGTACAATAAACTGCATAGAAAAGGGCACCAAACTACTGGCATCTTCAAAGCACTATGACTGAAAGGATCACAAATTGATATCAAGCACACTATACAAGAATCAGGTGTTTGTTTGTGTTATGATATATTATGGGAATAT
>NC_051417.1:4608732-4609510 GCF_015228065.2 Penaeus monodon
CAGTACAGAATCACCACATTTGATATTTTTCCTATCATTAGGTTTCTTATAAAAATTATATTTATATAAACTCATTGATTATGTTATTATAGAATTATTACTAACAAAAGCATTATTACTTCAATGTCCAAAATATGGAACAAAAAGAATGAAGAAATCTCGGTTACACTTTCACTATACAATCGAAAAAGGACATTGGTGGTCTGCAAAGCTTGTTTTAATTTCAAGAAACCTCATGTTAAAAGTATATAGTATTTTTACATATTACTGGTATAAATAACTTTTCTATAACTTATTTTTATACACTAATGTTTATGCACACTTTATCAAAAGCACTGATATCAGTTTCCTATGGGATTTCTCTTATAAAACATAAGAGAGAAAATAAAAAAAGATTTCAAAACTGTATAAGCCGATATTGTAAGGCTCTAATTTCCATTTAACAAATCTATCAACTGACAATATTGCTATTATGTAATGAATTTTGACATTTTTATAATTATATTCATGGTATCAATGTAATCATGTAATATCTATTTTGCAGTAAATCAGACAAAAGGTATATGCCTTTCCATAGATATTGTTGAAATTGCTGAATGTTCCCAAAACTATTGTTTTACAAATTAGCATTTCTTCAGTAGACTAGAAAGTTGGCCATTGCGATCAAAAATTTACTTCAACAGGTTTGACTTCATTTTTGATGAACATACACTTATATCAACAGATATATTGTAAAAAAATATATTATTCATTCCTTAGCAAGTTCATAAATATAATG
>NC_051417.1:4609662-4609782 GCF_015228065.2 Penaeus monodon
TTCCACTGTGGAATTAGCTGGATATGAGTAGACAATATTTGGTGGAAAAAGGGGGAACAAAAAATGCTAGCCTTTTTTATATATTATACTTTCTATATTAATACATTACATGGGTCAAAA
>NC_051417.1:4609862-4610200 GCF_015228065.2 Penaeus monodon
AGGGGGATTGCCCCTGTTTAGGAATGACAGAAAGTAGCAAAGTTTAGGTTTGGATTTTTGGGTTATCAATAAGCATTTCGTTTTGGGACTGTGCATTGCTCCAGTAATACAAATACCAATTATTGTATCATATTTACAATTGCAATATCCAGCATTAGTAAGAAATAGGCTGTGGCTATGTTTACAATATCATAATGCAAGGTCTATTGACTATTATTGCAGGAACTCTGCTGTAATCACAGTATCAAATCAGTCACAATACTGTCTAATACAGGGGGTTGTGCCCTTCTGGGGGCTTTTAAACCTAACCCCTGCCAAAGAAAACGAAGAATCTTTGT
>NC_051417.1:4610904-4611163 GCF_015228065.2 Penaeus monodon
AAGTCATAATAAAAAAAAATTAACCGAATTCTACACCTACTCATGGCAGGAAAGGGCATGTTTGTTGTGCAATCTACCCTGCTGTGGGTAAAGTGAGAATTCAACACTGCGCACATGTGACATTGCATTAAGTTACCATACAATCACTTGGTAAGAAATAACAATTTTCTTCAGACTACAACATTGATCAATAACAAATGATTACAAAAACTAGTTCTTTAGTTTTCCAAAAAGTGAAACGCAATGTGATACAAAACGT
>NC_051417.1:4612585-4613814 GCF_015228065.2 Penaeus monodon
AAACAACAAAGAGCCCAAGACAACAGGAAGACGTTGACAACTGCCCGACGAACCACACGGAGGACTGCACAACGACAACTTCTCCACAAACAAAGAATTGCACCATTGCATCACACTTAGCAAGACTCGTAACATATGGCAAGGCATGTGCAAACCAACAATTCGGAAATACAAACAGGAGGCACACCTTGAGAAAAGCTACAGTATGTAAAACAAAACAAAGGAATTATCACTTAGCAACAGCATGCAACTGCAACCTCCCACCTCCAGAGAAGGTGAATAAACCTTCTTGCATTCCCTCCCTCCTTACCTTTAAGAGTTCCTTCCGAGCCATTTTTAGAAGGCAGCGGAGGAGCTTTCGCCATAGCCTTCTTGTCCATGGCTAGCTGGGTGTCCATGCACAGAGACGGAGATGAGGACGGAGATTACTCCGGAGAAACCAACAGCAGCAACAGACATCTTGGTCGGTTTAGCAAGCCATTATCAACACAACAGGGAACAAAAAGTCTGTATTCTTTTATGAACACAGTCTTGAGGAAGAAGAAGATCAAGTGACACAAAAGAGGAAGTTGAGAGAGTCTTGGGAGTTATTTACTCCCAAGAAGTTGGAAATACCAGCGCTTGGTTCACTTCCGTCGCAATATGGCGACGAGGCCGAGGAGGGAATCGTCGTTCTGTCGCCGACGCAAGAATCACATTGATTCTGACTGTGCCTGCATACATTTCCTGCGCTTGTTGCAATGTGCCATTTGCATCAGTATTTAAGGTATACTCTACCAATTCTGGTGCAGATAGCAAAAAAGAAAAAAATCTTCTAAAAATCATGACTAATTTTCCAACGGCAGGAAGTCTATTGCCTTTGATTACCCAATTCGAAATATTTTTCCATATATGCAATCACATCGTCTATATTATCAATTATCATTTAATGACTTGTATATAATTTCATTTCAGAGAAGAAGTATATATTTACAATGCATGACTAAATTTCCAAAATGTTGGGCAATTCTGCAGGATCCGGATTATACTAGTTCTCTACACCTTGAAGAACAATGTTTCTATTTTATTCATGGTGCAATTATCCAAACTTGTTAGCATCTGTCGTTTAAATCGCCATATCTGATACCGACATTCTTCAGTAAACATAACAGATCGTTTAAACAAAATAAAAAGAGAAAGAATAGGTTCGGACTTTCAAATCGAAGGCGCATTTTCACACAAACCTTGCA
>NC_051417.1:4616755-4616930 GCF_015228065.2 Penaeus monodon
TCTAAAGTAAGATTTTATCCATAATATTCGCATGTAGTAGGATGAATGTAACTATGCTATGTATTTTATTTTGCCTTGCATGTGGTAGAGAGTAGTGGGGTTTACAGGACGAAAGCTGAATAGTTTGGTGATATTTTATTGATGATGTATAAATGCTTTAAATTTAGAGAAGGTA
>NC_051417.1:4620117-4620277 GCF_015228065.2 Penaeus monodon
CATGCACGCGCCGTGTGTGTGGGTATTTAGGCTAGTTATATTTCTGTTTACTTTCTTTTTTTCCGTCACGTCTGTTCTATTTCTTCCATTTCCCCAATCTCACCACTGCTGCTCTTTGGAAATGTCAGTACCCTCCCACAACTTTGCATGACCTTGTTTG
>NC_051417.1:4620513-4620906 GCF_015228065.2 Penaeus monodon
ATGCAATTTTCATTTTATTCAAATTATTGGTTAGTCCTTCTTACAATTTTGTGAATGAGGCATCACATGAAGGGCGTTTTATCATTGCTATGGTAATATACAGCAAATAAGCCAATATTCCCCATCATAAGTCTGAGGAAAAATTAAAAGCATATTTGAGTCTTTAGATGGGACCCAGCCCGTGGGGCCTTCTTGAGAAAATGTCATATGACAGTTCCTGCAACAGAAAGGTTAAAGTAATATTGTCTTTCTGTTCTTCCTCTTAGAATTGTGGGAACTTTTATACAACCCATTTAGAAGTAGTTTTGTTTATATTCCTACTTATTATATTTTATAGATTTATTTTTTAATAAATCTCCCTCATGGTAGAGTAAAAGAAAGTGGATTGGAATT
>NC_051417.1:4621069-4621377 GCF_015228065.2 Penaeus monodon
TTAGCTTGAATGTGTCATCTTAGATTACTTCAATTTTACAATGGTATGGCATAAGAATACTTACTCACCTGCAGCTGTCAGTTTGTGGTGAAGGAAGGAGAGGACTACTCGGTATACAGTGCCGACCCAGACCTGCTGGTTGAGTGGAAGTTGGTGGAGGAAGTGAGGCTTCATGTCTCTGAGGCTCCTGCCTGCCCCATCTGCCTTCATCCTCCAACAGCAGCAAAGGTCAGTTCAGGATTTATTTTCTTCCCGTCTTTCTTTCTTTTTATAGGATTTACTATCGGCAGTCTGGTAAAGACTGTGGA
>NC_051417.1:4621394-4622179 GCF_015228065.2 Penaeus monodon
AAGTAGTGAAAAGTTTACCAATAAATTTACCTGTATCAGAGAGGAGAACCTTTACTGTTGGTCATTTGAGAAATATTTCCTAGACGGTGCTGCATTCTTATAAAGAATTGACATCCCCATTAGCGTAACAGCAGTACAGTGGATTATTCCTTGGTCCAATTTTGTTGGTGTTCATTGTGGCAGATCATTTGTGGTTGGAACATGAGGGAAAACACTTTAATAAGAATTAACCCTTTAAGGACAGAATTAAAAATTGGCTAGGTGACAGTAATGTGGGGTTATCACTGCTACTGCAGTTTCCTCCATTTTCACCTGGCTCACGTGGTATGTTACACACAACAATAGGCAATAGCTTGTATGTGTATTTCATTGAAAAGAAAAGAAAAAGGAAAAGAGGTTAAGTGTGTTTTCTTTAAGTGCCTCTGTCTAATGTTGACACCAAACACATGATGGCACCACTACGGGAGAAAGACTAGCTCTGTCCAATGAGCCGATGACGTGGGGTATGTTACAATACAGTACCATCCGCAACTCATTCCATCACAGCCATTGCATATTATGCCAATATGTGGTTGATGGATTAAGGATTGGTAGAATCATATTATTGAGTGGTTAATGCAGTGTTACTGAAAACCTAATATTTTGGTAGTTTTGTTCCCTGATAAGATGAAATTTATAATATCTAGTTTATGTTTACTATCTCTATTATCTCTTTTTCTCTTTCTTTCTCTGAATAGACAGCAGTAATGTTTGTATAATTGCTTTACCTGATGACTGTAATATGC
>NC_051417.1:4623199-4623450 GCF_015228065.2 Penaeus monodon
CTTAGTTTGCAGTGTATTTTATTTGATTTAAATGGTAGTTTCTAAACAAATGTTTTCCCATCTTGTTATATTTTTCTTTGGTTCAAGATATTATTTGTTTCGTGACCACTGCCGACACATTTCTGCCCTTCCTGTATCCCACACTACCTTGCCCCCTCATTTAAATGGAAATTGTCCTATTTTGCTATGTGCCTATTGAAAGATACCCAGGAGGTATGAAGTGCTTATGTTTTGCACCATAAAATGTCAGA
>NC_051417.1:4624566-4624672 GCF_015228065.2 Penaeus monodon
CAACCTCTGCCAGCATGTCCTTTCAAAGAAGCCCGCAATGAACCCGCTCTGAGGCCAGGCCTAGGTAAAGTCTAAAGACCTTGGGCCTAAGCGCACTATCTTGGAA
>NC_051417.1:4624745-4625102 GCF_015228065.2 Penaeus monodon
ACTTCTGTATCATCTGTACCACACCTTCTTCCATAAACAATTAAAAATTATTAACTTTCCACTTTCCTCAGTACCATATTCAAGATGTAGAAAACTCATCTCAGTTAAGGAACTAATCACTTATTTCACTAAAAGCTTACTACGAGCATTCATTATTAGTGTAATCATATGTATCAGTCAAATAGTCGGTTAGATGGCATGAGTCTGACTGATAAATTACTTAGACTTGTGGGATGTTGATAAAGAAATACTTTTGCAATAATTGTTGATAATGAGGAGAAGAGAATTTCAGGTTTACGTAAATACTGATGCGCTAATGACATTAACTAAAGGATCGAAAGATTCATGTATACTGTA
>NC_051417.1:4625222-4625342 GCF_015228065.2 Penaeus monodon
GTTTTGAGGACCTGCATTTCCCTGGTCTTGTGCAAACTGGCTTCCAAAGAACTAGTCCTTAAGCCATGCGTTCGAAGGAAATGGCACACAAAGGGACACTTGCCGAATATGGGAAAGCTG
>NC_051417.1:4626771-4627468 GCF_015228065.2 Penaeus monodon
CCATTGGTGTGGAATCCTTTCACATTTGCTGAGATGATTTGTATATACTTCAAAGAATAGTTCAGTTGATTGGACTGAAAATGTTGGTAAGGATGAAATCCTGTATATGGTGTTAAGACTAATGGTGGCCTATATTGAATTTGGGCCATTGCTGACTTTAATGTGGCCAGACTTTCCTGCTCATTGGCTGTGATAGCATTCACCAGTTTTTTTTTTTTACATTGGTTGGCAATCCTCTCCCTGCAAATTTCCTGTGTGGAATTTCTTATTGCAGTAATTACAGTGTCTTAGTTTAAAGCAGTTTGCCTGGGAGTGGCCTTTTCGGCTACACAATCCACACTTTTCCTGAGAGGGTGGAGAGTTTCTTGGTCCACGTTGGTGGCATATGTCCTCCTGGCTTCTGAAATGAGGCCCTCTCCTTTGGCTGTTTTGCCTGGAATAAAGCCTCTGCCGGGAGGAATCCTGAAGCAATGTTTTTTTCCACTTGCTCTAGGCTTCGAGGATGACTGGTTGGTCTGGAGATGGTGAGTTCACGTAGGTTCTTGAACACGCTCTTGCGATTGCTAAGGAGCCTCTTCTACTATCTCTTGTTTTTGACTTCCGAATGGCGAATTCACTGAATTCACACATTTTAATTTTCTGGCCTTTTCTAATGGCATATACAACTCTTCGCTTTCTTCGACTTTGTTTCCCAGTC
>NC_051417.1:4633792-4633860 GCF_015228065.2 Penaeus monodon
ATAAGATTGAAAAATCGAAATTTTGTTATTATGAGTATTATTTTATTTCTACTATTAGTGTAATTATC
>NC_051417.1:4641885-4642336 GCF_015228065.2 Penaeus monodon
ATCGTTAATACTCGTCCTATATATTCCTGAGATTTGCAATAATGTACTCGCTTGCCGTCTCCTGTAAAGGCTGGATATACTAATCCTCTCTCATTTCAGATAAGATTTTTGTGCTCTGAACTTCTAGTATGTTGGCTGTTCCTCGAGTCCCCCTCGACCTGAGCGCCCAACACAGTCAGCACCTTCCCCTGATGTCAAGGTCGGCACACGCCCGACGACCCGAAAGCTTGGGAGACGACCAAAGCTTGGGAACGACCTTGACGACCAACACAGTCAGCACCTTCCCCTGATTGTCAAGGTCGGCACACGCCCGACGACCCGAAAGCTTGGGAGACGACCTTGACGACCAACACAGTCAGCACCTTCCCCTGATGTCAAGGTCGGCACACGCCCGACGACCCGAAAGCTTGGGCGGGCCTTGCGACCTGGCCCCCCCACCTGGTGAGGTCTG
>NC_051417.1:4644284-4644643 GCF_015228065.2 Penaeus monodon
AGAATCTAAACATTAAACATAAGATTATAGGAAAACTGAAGTTGTTTAACACTTGTCATCAGTCAGGCATTGATATGTGATTATGCTTAAGTATCTACAGATCTTGTTATGTAATATAAAAAGCTGATGGGAAATTTGATAAGATATATTATATTATTTATATTAAAATACACACAAGATTATTGTTAGGTCATGCATGGATAAAATAAATTGCAGTTCTAGTCAAAAATTATTTGATAACCAAATACACTGTCTGGGAAGCAATACTTGCTACTAGATATGAACCCTGTGGTAGAAAAAAAAAAAAAAAATTCTCTCTCTCTCAACAACCTCCTTACACATGCATTCATCCCCCCCCC
>NC_051417.1:4646565-4646845 GCF_015228065.2 Penaeus monodon
GATATATGACTAATAAGAATATCTTGAAAATAGGTTGTGAAATATGTATGGTGCTAAAAATCATGAAATGAAAGTAATGGAATATAGACCTGAAACTATGTTCAGCAGGTATACATATGCATGTTCCTTAGTATATTTGTGTGATAGCTTGAGTGTTATTTTTTATATAAGGAAATTATGCTGTGACTGTTATGATCGGGATGCTGGCAGTTACAGTCAATCACTTTTATTAATTAGGTAATAATCTTGCAGTGAATCTCAAATTGATAGCCATATAGAA
>NC_051417.1:4646908-4647022 GCF_015228065.2 Penaeus monodon
GGTAACTGGAATGTTAACTCTTAAAGACTGGAAAGATTACAAGGGGAATGTGAAAATTTTGTAGTATGTGTATTTCTTGGTAAATAACCAATGTTGCCAGGAAAATTTTAGAAT
>NC_051417.1:4647363-4647452 GCF_015228065.2 Penaeus monodon
GGAGGGTTATCACTGTTGTCAGTCAGGAAGTAGTTCAACAAAAGTAAGTGAAAACATAATTTAATACTAAAACTTACAATAATGTATTT
>NC_051417.1:4647475-4648484 GCF_015228065.2 Penaeus monodon
TGGGATATTAGAAGAAAAAAAATGTATTTATATTTCTTGCTATGAATGAGGTCATAACAGAAATGTATTAGAATAACTCAGAGGATATAAACGATTTTTATTTATTTATTTATTTTTATGAATACCAAGAAATTTAGTAAAAGTTAGTTTGGAGGATTCCCTTGATGAAATTCACTTACTATACTTTTTTACAGAAGGAAATTACATATATTGCATAAATAATAAACAACACCATATCTCTATATGAATTGGGTGCCAATATTTATTATGTGAGTGAACATTTTGTATACAAATTTGACATGTGTTTAACTCATTTTTTATGTATATGTAATGAGACTTTTTTTCTGAGAGGTAATTTATTGATCTTTGAGAATATTGGAAATATTCAGGGTGTAATGAAATACCCATTCTAGTGTCATATATAACATGCAGCCTAAAGCAAGACATGTTAGAATATTGATTTAGAGTTGGGTAAAGTTACAGTAATGGAAAGATAAATTTAAGTGTAAAAGATACAAGTGGTTGAAGATTTTGACAGGTGTAGACTTCCCAAGCACAGTAATAATATGAATTAAACCAAAAGCTAGAGGGTATTGAAGCAGATGAAATTGTGATAGGTAGAAGTAAAGGGCAATGGGATAAAATCCACGTCAAAGTTGATTTCTGTATTTTGACCATCTGACACATTTGGTGTACAGGTACAACATTTTGATTATCTAGAAAACATTTCTGTAAAAAAAAAATATTGACTATTGATTCTTGTAAGATTTAATACCAATAACTGCAATCTGAATGCATGAAAGGCTTTTACTAAGTTAACTTCATTCCTGTTATTGATTTAAAGAAATATGCATTATATATAAAAATCAGAAATGTGTATAGGCAGCTTTGATGTTCATTATGCTAAGGCACTCAAGGCACAAATATTGATTATTATTGAATGTCATTATAAGATATTTGTTCAGTAGTGTTTTGATTACCTTGTTCAAGTAAACAACCATGTTTTGCC
>NC_051417.1:4648626-4648836 GCF_015228065.2 Penaeus monodon
CAACTTATAACCATATAACAATTGTAGAAATAGATTTTACTAAGAATCTAATTTAAGATTTGGTTAGCAAGTAATTTTTTGTATTGCTTATTAGATGTAATATGAATAATGTGTTTAAACCTTTGTTATGACATAGTGTGGTAGATATATTTTGATTTGAAATGTGAATGATGTTATTTACTTCTGTATCAGATATTTTGTTTGCATCCA
>NC_051417.1:4649072-4649226 GCF_015228065.2 Penaeus monodon
GTGTTGATTAAACTTTTTGTCATTTATTTCTTAAGTTTCTGTAATACAGATGGAATTCTTATAGTATAACTATAGCTGAAGAGTAAAGGCTTTAAAACTGGTATTGTATTTAATTATCCCTGCAGCATTAAGCATTGCACTATTGTATAATACT
>NC_051417.1:4649254-4649374 GCF_015228065.2 Penaeus monodon
GTGACTCATCCATTGATTATAATAAAAAAAACTGTTGATTCTGAAAAACATCTAAATCTATGTAATAAAGTTAAATCCCCTAGCTTTGAAAGGTTGTACTGACTATGAGACTGTTCACTG
>NC_051417.1:4649601-4649818 GCF_015228065.2 Penaeus monodon
TAATATGATGTGTACCACAAAGCATTTTAACTGGTTAACCATTCTGTTCTAATATTGCAAGATTGTGGCTGCAAGAAATTCCATCCAAATTTCCATGTCCTGAAACCGAGCAATTTAGAATATTCTGCTGTTCAGGAAAGATCTGCTATCGCCCGCTATGTTTAACTTCAAGAGCTGTAAGTAGCACTGAGCGAACTCAATTTACTAGGCGCACACC
>NC_051417.1:4650514-4650830 GCF_015228065.2 Penaeus monodon
TGCTTACTGACTAACTGACCTATTAACTTCAAAGCTATGTACAGTTTACTTGTATAGCTTTCATTTTATGTGAGTGTAGCTCCAAACAAATATGAATATGATAATCATATGCAATCAGTCTGACCACTTCACTCAATTGTGCACAATTCACAAGACTAACCCTGTACTTGTGTAAATGCTTAGGGCACCTTGAGCCCTGGCCTTGTCAGTTCAGTGTAATTCAAGGAAAACCATAGGTCACTGATAGCATTTCAATGAATTCAATACCAGTCCTCCACCTAGATCTATTGCTTATATATACATATACAACACAGTT
>NC_051417.1:4658450-4658754 GCF_015228065.2 Penaeus monodon
AATAACAGTTATCGTAAGCAATATGATGATTATTTGCAATCTAGCAGTATCTGGCAGCGATCAAACGATCACACTGGATCAATCGAATGTAAATGTAAAATATATATAATAATAAAATTTGTATCCTTCCCAAGTTGTTATACTACATCTTATTTTATTACATCGTACCTCATATGATTTATTTCAAAAGAATAAACCCTGTACGAAGTTTTGGCGGGGAAATCTGTAGTGATTGTAAATGCATCGGATTACCGCTGTTTATGATTATAATAATAATTTTACATTTGACATTTATGATACAATC
>NC_051417.1:4663917-4664219 GCF_015228065.2 Penaeus monodon
GATTGTATCATAAATGTCAAATGTAAAATTATTATTATAATCATAAACAGCGGTAATCCGATGCATTTACAATCACTACAGATTTCCCCGCCAAAACTTCGTACAGGGTTTATTCTTTTGAAATAAATCATATGAGGTACGATGTAATAAAATAAGATGTAGTATAACAACTTGGAAGGATACAAATTTTATTATTATATATATTTTACATTTACATTCGATGATCCAGTGTGATCGTTTGATCGCTGCCAGATACTGCTAGATTGCAAATAATCATCATATTGCTTACGATAACTGTTATT
>NC_051417.1:4670256-4670322 GCF_015228065.2 Penaeus monodon
GCGAATCTGAAATGTAGATTAAATAGAATCATGGACTACATAGTACATTTCTGAAAATTGGGAACA
>NC_051417.1:4671890-4672207 GCF_015228065.2 Penaeus monodon
AACTGTGTTGTATATGTATATATAAGCAATAGATCTAGGTGGAGGACTGGTATTGAATTCATTGAAATGCTATCAGTGACCTATGGTTTTCCTTGAATTACACTGAACTGACAAGGCCAGGGCTCAAGGTGCCCTAAGCATTTACACAAGTACAGGGTTAGTCTTGTGAATTGTGCACAATTGAAGTGAAGTGGTCAGACTGATTGCATATGATTATCATATTCATATTTGTTTGGAGCTACACTCACATAAAATGAAAGCTATACAAGTAAACTGTACATAGCTTTGAAGTTAATAGGTCAGTTAGTCAGTAAGCA
>NC_051417.1:4672902-4673119 GCF_015228065.2 Penaeus monodon
GGTGTGCGCCTAGTAAATTGAGTTCGCTCAGTGCTACTTACAGCTCTTGAAGTTAAACATAGCGGGCGATAGCAGATCTTTCCTGAACAGCAGAATATTCTAAATTGCTCGGTTTCAGGACATGGAAATTTGGATGGAATTTCTTGCAGCCACAATCTTGCAATATTAGAACAGAATGGTTAACCAGTTAAAATGCTTTGTGGTACACATCATATTA
>NC_051417.1:4673346-4673466 GCF_015228065.2 Penaeus monodon
CAGTGAACAGTCTCATAGTCAGTACAACCTTTCAAAGCTAGGGGATTTAACTTTATTACATAGATTTAGATGTTTTTCAGAATCAACAGTTTTTTTTATTATAATCAATGGATGAGTCAC
>NC_051417.1:4673494-4673622 GCF_015228065.2 Penaeus monodon
AGTATTATACAATAGTGCAATGCTTAATGCTGCAGGGATAATTAAATACAATACCAGTTTTAAAGCCTTTTACTCTTCAGCTATAGTTATACTATAAGAATTCCATCTGTATTACAGAAACTTAAGAA
>NC_051417.1:4673912-4674121 GCF_015228065.2 Penaeus monodon
TGGATGCAAACAAAATATCTGATACAGAAGTAAATAACATCATTCACATTTCAAATCAAAATATATCTACCACACTATGTCATAACAAAGGTTTAAACACATTATCATATTACATCTAATAAGCAATACAAAAAATTACTTGCTAACCAAATCTTAAATTAGATTCTTAGTAAAATCTATTTCTACAATTGTTATATGGTTATAAGTTG
>NC_051417.1:4674265-4675274 GCF_015228065.2 Penaeus monodon
GGCAAAACATGGTTGTTACTTGAACAAGGTAATCAAAACACTACTGAACAAATATCTTATAATGACATTCAATAATAATCAAATATTTGTGCCTTGAGTGCCTTAGCATAATGAACATCAAAGCTGCCTATACACATTTCTGATTTTTATATATAATGCATATTTCTTTAAATCAATAAACAGGAATGAAGTTAACTTAGTAAAAGCCTTTCATGCATTCAGATTGCAGTTATTGGTATTAAATCTTACAAGAATCAATAGTCAATATTTTTTTTTTACAGAAATGTTTTCTAGATAATCAAAATGTTGTACCTGTACACCAAATGTGTCAGATGGTCAAAATACAGAAATCAACTTTGACGTGGATTTTATCCCATTGCCCTTTACTTCTACCTATCACAATTTCAATCTGCTTCAATACCCTCTAGCTTTTGGTTTAATTCATATTATTACTGTGCTTGGGAAGTCTACACCTGTCAAAATCTTCAACCACTTGTATCTTTTACACTTAAATTTATCTTTCCATTACTGTAACTTTACCCAACTCTAAATCAATATTCTAACATGTCTTGCTTTAGGCTGCATGTTATATATGACACTAGAATGGGTATTTCATTACACCCTGAATATTTCCAATATTCTCAAAGATCAATAAATTACCTCTCAGAAAAAAAAGTCTCATTACATATACATAAAATGAGTTAAACACATGTCAAATTTGTATACAAAATGTTCACTCACATAATAAATATTGGCACCCAATTCATATAGAGATATGGTGTGTTTATTATTTATGCAATATATGTAATTTCCTTCTGTAAAAAAGTATAGTAAGTGAATTTCATCAAGGGAATCCTCCAAACTAACTTTTACTAAATTTCTTGGTATTCATAAAAATAAATAAATAAATAAAAATCGTTTATATCCTCTGAGTTATTCTAATACATTTCTGTTATGACCTCATTCATAGCAAGAAATATAAATACATTTTTTTTCTTCTAATATCCCA
>NC_051417.1:4675296-4675386 GCF_015228065.2 Penaeus monodon
AAATACATTATTGTAAGTTTTAGTATTAAATTATGTTTTCACTTACTTTTGTTGAACTACTTCCTGACTGACAAGCAGTGATAACCCTCA
>NC_051417.1:4675728-4675843 GCF_015228065.2 Penaeus monodon
AATTCTAAAATTTCCTGGCAACATTGGGTTATTTACCAAGAAATACACATACTACAAAATTTTCACATTCCCCTTGTAATCTTTCCAGTCTTTAAGAGTTAACATTCCAGTTACC
>NC_051417.1:4675906-4676186 GCF_015228065.2 Penaeus monodon
TTCTATATGGCTATCAATTTGAGATTCACTGCAAGATTATTACCTAATTAATAAAAGTGATTGACTGTAACTGCCAGCATCCCGATCATAACAGTCACAGCATAATTTCCTTATATAAAAAATAACACTCAAGCTATCACACAAATATACTAAGGAACATGCATATGTATACCTGCTGAACATAGTTTCAGGTCTATATTCCATTACTTTCATTTCATGATTTTAGCACCATACATATTTCACAACCTATTTCAAGATATTCTTATTAGTCATATATCAA
>NC_051417.1:4678251-4678437 GCF_015228065.2 Penaeus monodon
GGGGGGGGGATGAATGCATGTGTAGAGGAGGTTGTGAGAGAGAGAGAATTTTTTTTTTTTTTTCTACCACAGGGTTTATATCTAGTAGCAAGTAGTTGCTTCCCAGACAGTGTATTGGTTATCAAATAAATTTTGACTAGAACTGCAATTTATTTATCATGCATGACCTAACAATAATCTTGTGTG
>NC_051417.1:4678466-4678987 GCF_015228065.2 Penaeus monodon
TCTTATCAATTTTCCCATCAGCTTTTTATATTACATAAACAAGATCTGTAGATACTTAAGCATAAATCACATATCAAATGCCTGACTGATGACAAGTGTTAAACAATTCATGTTTTCTATAATCATGTTTTAATGTTAGATTCCTTTAATAACTATCTCTACCGTATGAATTCTGAAGAATTTTTGAGCATACTGCTGAATAATTAATCATACTGATTAATTTTGTTTAACTATTCTTCCTTATCAAAAACTTGTGGTAAAAAAAAAAATTATCCAGAAGTAAAGAAAAATTAAAACCCGAAAAAAATTCTGGCTGACAGAATAAGTAGTTTAGTAATCAAAATATCCACTCAAAAAAATAATATTAATAAAAATAAAATATAAATTGATAAATAAACATTCCATCCTTTCTCACTTCCATATTGCTGTGAGGGTATAAAAGTAGGTCTCATGACTTAACTCAAGCCTTTTAACCTTAAGGGCACAAGGAAAAAGTAGGAATCCATATATACACCAAGATC
>NC_051417.1:4679026-4679095 GCF_015228065.2 Penaeus monodon
GTCTCTTCATTAACTTTATCGGATTACACTCTATTGGAATTTCAATGAAGAAGCATGAATTTGTGATTT
>NC_051417.1:4680467-4680602 GCF_015228065.2 Penaeus monodon
GACTTTACTTTTCTTCAAGTAATATTACAAAATTATTAATCTATTCTAAGAAAGATGGAAATTTAGCTTATTCTTCCGCATACATTGCAACATGGTAAATTTCAGGGTGTAAACTATGTTTACCTAAAGTTCATA
>NC_051417.1:4680712-4681062 GCF_015228065.2 Penaeus monodon
ATAATGAACTGACGTAAAACTTTCAGTAATTTAATTATTGCAAAGCACATTCATGGTAAATATGGGGCTTTCCCCATAATCCCCTTTCCACCCCCTACCCCTCCTGCCTAGTCTGCAAAATCTTCACTTTATATGTTCCAGCAGGATAGATTCCATGCAAATATCTGGATCTCACACCTATAATTTCTACCCTGACCAATAAATCTGCAAAGGCTAGCCAGCATGTCCTCAAAATCCTTATCATTGCTGGCCAGTGTCTGCAATGTTTTTGTTATTGCTATATTTTGCATGTTAAAGAACCTTATACACAGCCTAACCATGACAGAAATTATGTGGTTTTCAACCGACTA
>NC_051417.1:4681128-4681294 GCF_015228065.2 Penaeus monodon
CCTCTAATACAACACATATATGTTGGAATTATGCTGCGGAATACCCCCAAATCCCCACATTTCTGGCTTGGTAATGGGGAAATTGCTAGGTAAAATATGTATATTATACACAGTATCAATTGCTATATTGCCTGATGCAATCCCCTCCGAGAGGGCTACCACTCCT
>NC_051417.1:4681456-4681673 GCF_015228065.2 Penaeus monodon
GAGACAGGGGGAATAGCGCCCTGCACTAGACAATATTGTGACAGAATTGTACAAGTCTTATCATACCTGCTACTTCCGTTACCGTTCAGCCCTGCTATTAATGTGAAGGTTTTGGGATTCCGCGGCATAATTTCAATATATTTTGATAGTAAAGTGAGAGGAATCCAGTTACCAAAATCGTCGCGATGGTTCAGCGACGCCAAACCAGAAAATTACC
>NC_051417.1:4681841-4684636 GCF_015228065.2 Penaeus monodon
GGTTCCGCCGCTTCCTCGCTTTCGCTGGAGTTTGTTTTACGTCTCGACCGCCCTTACTTTTAGTTTGCGAAGGAAATGCTATGGAAGAAAACTCTTATGCAAAAATGGTCAACCAACCGCGCAAATAAACCCAAGTCATTATTCGAACGCAACTGGAGAGACGAAACAAACTAGCAAAAATAATTCGTAACAAAAAATCCGGCGCGTCCTAGGATCTCATTTCACTCCCAATGACCAGCCATTTGCCCGAATTCCCTCTTCCTGCTTCCAGTCGCTCCTAAAGCACGTCTTCAATGCTCCAACACTTTCTCGAGATATAGGAACTACCATATAATTCAGACATGCCGATAAATAATGCTAAAAGTACGAAAGAAACGACGAATACGTTCACGTACGTTAGCTTTCCGCTGACTCGCTGTTTATCTCGACCTCGACTGGCATTTATTCCAGAGGAAGTGCGTAGTGCGCACACCTTTCCCCCAAGCATAAGATTTATTTTGGGATATTTTAGCTCTTTACCTCTTAATTATAAGTTTATTTGTTTTAACCGAGTTGTTTAAGTCGTTTATCTATGATATAAAAGACTTAACAGTGTTTCAATCGGGTTCATTTTAATCCTTTGATTATGAAACATAAGCTTTTTTGGGATGCTTTAGCCCGTCTGCCCTGAATTATGAGTTCACTATTTCATCTTCTTTTTTTATTTAATGGCTATATGCTTCTTTTGATCAAAAACTCACATTGCGCAATAAGATATAATGAAAGCACGTATGTTAAAAAAGTGAGGCCGAGTGTGAGCAACAGCACCATCTGTTGAGCTAATGTATAACTAATGTAAAAGATCGAGTAATGTGATGCAACAGAAAGACGCGGAGGGATAATTTTAAAATTTGCTACCATTTCTATTAATCGATTAGTGTTTGGTATATAAGACGTAAAATTACTTTTAACAACTCTACAAGTTAAACAAAATATTTAGTTCAGAGGAGAATAAACTATATCATATTTACAGTTTTTATAAATTCTGATAAATGACAATATCAGATATTTTTCAGATCCAAAGTTAAGTGTATGTATTCAGTGTATTTCCATAATGTGTTTTTTAGTCTGCAAATATACAATCATAAATGCAATTGATTTATAAATACTCTACTGCATCTTTATTGTCCTACTCCTTTATACTCTATTCTGCCTGTGAACAAACATCATTGTCCAGGGATACCCATCGCCACTGACGTCACCCACAGGAAAACTTTTATAAACGCCATCTGTTATTATGACGTGGTGCATGGCAACAGCAGTGCGCGACACCCAGGGACAGCCTCCGCACATTATTGTTTGTGGTGTTGCTTCTCCATTTACTATAGCATTGTCTTGCACTATACGTATATTTGTTATTTCGAAAATATAATGTTTATCAACATGGGATTCATATGTTAATAGAAGATTTTGATAGAAACTAATGCAATAATCTACTAGTATCTTTGCGTCATTCATTACAACAATTATGATAAGCAAATAGTGCTGAATTTATACCAAAGGTAAAACGTTACATTTGTGAAATGCACACAAAATCTACAAAATGGTTACATACTGCATTTCCCACAGTAGGAACTACACCAGAATGTGTGAAGTAGGCAAGTGATAAAAATGTCAAAGTTTCCGTTAACATGGAATGGCGGACCAGTCTAGCAAGTTTCCAGTGCCGATTTCCCAATTCGCACACCTTTATTATATATTCTTGACTTCCTAAGTTCCTTTTCTCTGGTTTAATCTCGAGGTCATAATTTTCATAGTTCTTTAATACAGAATAATTTATAATCCAATTATTTTGTATAAATATATTACAGTGCGTAATTTTTACATAGAAGCAACATTTCTACCTCAATAAAGCGGATAATAAGATTTTCGGTGCTAAATTTAATTACTACTATACCTAAAAATACCCGTAGAAGCAAATTCAAGGTAAACAAAGTAAATGGCACAATACTCTGTTTACAAGCTACATCCGGCTGTCTGTCCTTACTCAGGGGTGCAGGCGATTGCGAAATGTTGCACAATTTCAGTTATGAAGGATGGCTGTTTGCCATACAGCTGTCCATAACGTTTATGGTGGCTTTGTGTTGCCACATAACTTAAAAACTTTTAGGGGGGATGAATATCCGAAAAAGTATTACTTGTGCGTCATCCTATAATCAGGATATTTTCTTTTATGTTCATATTTATTTACATTTTAATGCAAACTGTGTGTGATATTTTCATTATTGTACGATCTGTGACCAAAGTGACTTAATGCTATTCTTTGTATAAAAAATCCGACAGGCCTTCGATGCCGGCGGTATGCGGAGAATGAGAAATGACAACTGAACCAACATGCTTCATATTAACAATGTGCAGTGCAGGGAAAGTCAGTGATAAATATGTCCACATCAAGAGTCTACACAAAATCACGATGAAATGTATTTTAAATAACTACAGGTAAAACACACAACAAAGATAGATGCTTTACATAAAATTAACTTATTGAAGATTCACTCAGCACATCAAGATCTGAGTCCCGTTAAGATTTTTGAAAGGAAGCTTGTGGACACACAGTTCACATGGGCAAATACAGGGAAGCTGAGGCTGATGTTAATTCCGCAAAGCAAATAACGTTAAATCATCGGCATGTATGGTGCGCAATAATGGTGACGATGCTATCTAAATGTTAGCAACAAATAATTTACAGTGTGGACTTTTGTACTTGATGACTTTATAACCCTACCTGGCGTTAAGTGCATCACCTGAAGCTTTCG
>NC_051417.1:4684686-4684836 GCF_015228065.2 Penaeus monodon
CAGTAAACGAAGATACAACTTTAATCCCAATTTTTTAAAATGGCGCACTTCATCCAGGCTTGGTTAATCTAGAAAGCGTTTAAGAAACGATATTATGTATTCGAGTCAATGTTCATCAGACGGAAAGGGTAGTTTGTAACACTATACAGC
>NC_051417.1:4685510-4685618 GCF_015228065.2 Penaeus monodon
GCTTTTTTTGGGGGTGGAGGGAGGGCAAGGTTGGCGCGCGAAATGAGCAGAATCAGCTTCTGGAGCGCTGCTGTTCCCCCTCCTGGCTCGATTTATTTATTATTATTA
>NC_051417.1:4685661-4686377 GCF_015228065.2 Penaeus monodon
AGGTACAGTTTTGGCAAAAAGTTGTGAATGTGGCCCTTGGGGGGTAGGGGACGTAGGCCAGACCTTGAGGGGTGGAATTCAGTGTCTTGGTGGGGGCAATGGCAACCCCCAGCCCCTACCCCAAAATGACGTACCTGCTCGTACCAATGTTTTATTTCCCCTTCCACAAGAATTTTGTACTGATGAAGCACTTCTTCCTTCATCACAATATGTAGTTGATAATTAGTGATATGATCCGCCATTCAATGTCACCCTGTGGGAAATCTCCCAACTTGTTGGTCACACGGTGAACCGAACCATCGCCTATCCATTTGATTTCAGCGATAAACATGACTTCTGCGGTTGCCCACGCGGCCCTCCTGGCAAGTTATTTGTCATCTATAGAAATGGATTACTGGAACGACGTGTGTGGGTTCGTTCGTGGTTGCAGAGATGAAATAGTAAATGTGTATCATAATTTGCCACAAGAACGTCATTGGAGGAAAATATAAAGCTTCTTTGAGGAACTTGGAAGACGCTCTTATGTAAACAATGTTGGCGTCAAGGATACTTTCAAATGGATTTCTATTTGAAAAATATAAGGTTGTAAAATACAATATCTGTTTAAAAATCGTATTAATTGGAATATATATGATTATTATTATCTGTGTAGTTGGCTATTCTTTTCTTTGCAAACTGTAAGATATGTAGAGCTCTCTGTGACTTCAGTGTCCTCG
>NC_051417.1:4692995-4693235 GCF_015228065.2 Penaeus monodon
TATTTGCGTAAGGCCTTCATACCAACATTACTTTTCCTTACAAATTTAGCATAAAATATTAATGTGGAAAAAAAAGAGCAATAACATTTGTTCAATAACATCTGTATCAAAATATTGATAATGAAGAGCGTATGTTGCTAGATGTAAGATATTCCCGTTTTCTGTTACTGTCGTTAACGTGCACTGAGCCTTCTTTATTACAAGCAATATATCTAATTTTCATTAGTTTTCAAACTCCGG
>NC_051417.1:4700501-4700795 GCF_015228065.2 Penaeus monodon
ATGTATATATAAGCAATAGATCTAGGTGGAGGACTGGTATTGAATTCATTGAAATGCTATCAGTGACCTATGGTTTTCCTTGAATTACACTGAACTGACAAGGCCAGGGCTCAAGGTGCCCTAAGCATTTACACAAGTACAGGGTTAGTCTTGTGAATTGTGCACAATTGAAGTGAAGTGGTCAGACTGATTGCATATGATTATCATATTCATATTTGTTTGGAGCTACACTCACATAAAATGAAAGCTATACAAGTAAACTGTACATAGCTTTGAAGTTAATAGGTCAGTTAG
>NC_051417.1:4701503-4701717 GCF_015228065.2 Penaeus monodon
GGTGTGCGCCTAGTAAATTGAGTTCGCTCAGTGCTACTTACAGCTCTTGAAGTTAAACATAGCGGGCGATAGCAGATCTTTCCTGAACAGCAGAATATTCTAAATTGCTCGGTTTCAGGACATGGAAATTTGGATGGAATTTCTTGCAGCCACAATCTTGCAATATTAGAACAGAATGGTTAACCAGTTAAAATGCTTTGTGGTACACATCATA
>NC_051417.1:4701947-4702067 GCF_015228065.2 Penaeus monodon
CAGTGAACAGTCTCATAGTCAGTACAACCTTTCAAAGCTAGGGGATTTAACTTTATTACATAGATTTAGATGTTTTTCAGAATCAACAGTTTTTTTTATTATAATCAATGGATGAGTCAC
>NC_051417.1:4702095-4702223 GCF_015228065.2 Penaeus monodon
AGTATTATACAATAGTGCAATGCTTAATGCTGCAGGGATAATTAAATACAATACCAGTTTTAAAGCCTTTTACTCTTCAGCTATAGTTATACTATAAGAATTCCATCTGTATTACAGAAACTTAAGAA
>NC_051417.1:4702539-4702724 GCF_015228065.2 Penaeus monodon
AGAAGTAAATAACATCATTCACATTTCAAATCAAAATATATCTACCACACTATGTCATAACAAAGGTTTAAACACATTATTCATATTACATCTAATAAGCAATACAAAAAATTACTTGCTAACCAAATCTTAAATTAGATTCTTAGTAAAATCTATTTCTACAATTGTTATATGGTTATAAGTTG
>NC_051417.1:4702868-4703760 GCF_015228065.2 Penaeus monodon
GGCAAAACATGGTTGTTACTTGAACAAGGTAATCAAAACACTACTGAACAAATATCTTATAATGACATTCAATAATAATCAAATATTTGTGCCTTGAGTGCCTTAGCATAATGAACATCAAAGCTGCCTATACACATTTCTGATTTTTATATATAATGCATATTTCTTTAAATCAATAAACAGGAATGAAGTTAACTTAGTAAAAGCCTTTCATGCATTCAGATTGCAGTTATTGGTATTAAATCTTACAAGAATCAATAGTCAATATTTTTTTTTTACAGAAATGTTTTCTAGATAATCAAAATGTTGTACCTGTACACCAAATGTGTCAGATGGTCAAAATACAGAAATCAACTTTGACGTGGATTTTATCCCATTGCCCTTTACTTCTACCTATCACAATTTCAATCTGCTTCAATACCCTCTAGCTTTTGGTTTAATTCATATTATTACTGTGCTTGGGAAGTCTACACCTGTCAAAATCTTCAACCACTTGTATCTTTTACACTTAAATTTATCTTTCCATTACTGTAACTTTACCCAACTCTAAATCAATATTCTAACATGTCTTGCTTTAGGCTGCATGTTATATATGACACTAGAATGGGTATTTCATTACACCCTGAATATTTCCAATATTCTCAAAGATCAATAAATTACCTCTCAGAAAAAAAAGTCTCATTACATATACATAAAAATGAGTTAAACACATGTCAAATTTGTATACAAAATGTTCACTCACATAATAAATATTGGCACCCAATTCATATAGAGATATGGTGTTGTTTATTATTTATGCAATATATGTAATTTCCTTCTGTAAAAAAGTATAGTAAGTGAATTTCATCAAGGGAATCCTCCAAACTAACTTTTACTAAATTTCTTGGTATTC
>NC_051417.1:4703784-4703880 GCF_015228065.2 Penaeus monodon
AATCGTTTATATCCTCTGAGTTATTCTAATACATTTCTGTTATGACCTCATTCATAGCAAGAAATATAAATACATTTTTTTTCTTCTAATATCCCA
>NC_051417.1:4703903-4703993 GCF_015228065.2 Penaeus monodon
AAATACATTATTGTAAGTTTTAGTATTAAATTATGTTTTCACTTACTTTTGTTGAACTACTTCCTGACTGACAAGCAGTGATAACCCTCA
>NC_051417.1:4704338-4704451 GCF_015228065.2 Penaeus monodon
TCTAAAATTTTCCTGGCAACATTGGGTTATTTACCAAGAAATACACATACTACAAAATTTTCACATTCCCCTTGTAATCTTTCCAGTCTTTAAGAGTTAACATTCCAGTTACC
>NC_051417.1:4704514-4704792 GCF_015228065.2 Penaeus monodon
TTCTATATGGCTATCAATTTGAGATTCACTGCAAGATTATTACCTAATTAATAAAAGTGATTGACTGTAACTGCCAGCATCCCGATCATAACAGTCACAGCATAATTTCCTTATATAAAAAATAACACTCAAGCTATCACACAAATATACTAAGGAACATGCATATGTATACCTGCTGAACATAGTTTCAGGTCTATATTCCATTACTTTCATTTCATGATTTTTAGCACCATACATATTTCACAACCTATTTTCAAGATATTCTTATTAGTCATATA
>NC_051417.1:4706616-4706808 GCF_015228065.2 Penaeus monodon
GGGGGGGGGGATGAATGCATGTGTAGAGGAGGTTGTTGAGAGAGAGAGAATTTTTTTTTTTTTTTTCTACCACAGGGTTCATATCTAGTAGCAAGTAGTTGCTTCCCAGACAGTGTATTTGGTTATCAAATAATTTTTGACTAGAACTGCAATTTATTTTATCCATGCATGACCTAACAATAATCTTGTGTG
>NC_051417.1:4706837-4707171 GCF_015228065.2 Penaeus monodon
TCTTATCAATTTTCCCATCAGCTTTTTATATTACATAAACAAGATCTGTAGATACTTAAGCATAAATCACATATCAAATGCCTGACTGATGACAAGTGTTAAACAATTCATGTTTTCTATAATCATGTTTTAATGTTAGATTCCTTTAATAACTATCTCTACCGTATGAATTCTGAAGAATTTTTGAGCATACTGCTGAATAATTAATCATACTGATTAATTTTGTTTAACTATTCTTCCTTATCAAAACTTGTGGTAAAAAAAAAATATTATCCAGAAGTAAAGAAAAATTAAACCAGAAAAAAATTCTGGCTGACAGAATAAGTAGTTTAGT
>NC_051417.1:4707236-4707358 GCF_015228065.2 Penaeus monodon
TCCATCCTTTTCTCACTTCCATATTGCTGTGAGGGTATAAAAGTAGGTCTCATGACTTAACTCAAGCCTTTTAACCTTAAGGGCACAAGGAAAAAGTAGGAATCCATATATACACCAAGATC
>NC_051417.1:4707397-4708890 GCF_015228065.2 Penaeus monodon
GTCTCTTCATTAACTTTATCGGATTACACTCTATTTGGAATTACAATGAAGAAGCATGAATTTGTGATTTGTTCAACCTAATATGAAGTCTAATCCTTGGATTAACACATTAAAAGTTGGACTTCCTTCTTCACTTAGAAAGCTTTGGCTATAGCAGTGAGTTGCACATTACACAGTCAACCAGGATACAGAAAAGGACTGTTTAACCCAAGTCCCAGCTATAAACTTATTCAAGCACTATTCAATAATGCTATTCATCCATTATTATGTGATGCTGACATCTTTGTCTTCTACTAAATATTGCTATCCTTCTATCTAATAATACACAACAGTAAATTCTCATTTCTGAGGTCTTTATAATGAAGGAAAACTTTCCATGATGTCTTACTTTCACCACTAAACAAAGATTTTTTTCAATACTTCCTTTTAAGTTCTATCACAATAATGATATAAATCTATCAACAAGCATGATCTGTTATATAACTGCTTTATACTTTATTTTTCAAATGTTGGTAATCTATCAGGTATCTTATCTGGAAGACTCATAAAAATGCTCTCAGTACTTGCTACATGCAGGCTATAAACATATAAAACTTATTTAACCAATACTATTATATATGTTTCAGAGACCATGATATCATTAGCTCAAATTCCATCAACAAGTCAATACACTAATATGGACAAACATCCATTTATCCAAAAACACGCCATCTGCTAGAAAACAATGCAGAAGTAATTTCTCCATTCAAAACATATTCATTAGCTTTGTTTTAAAAAGATGCATTCACACTATAAATACTGGTAAGTAGGTGGTCATATGCAATAAATAAATACTTATGTATGAGATTTGCCATTGTTATTCAAATACTGATATAATTGAGGTACTATTAGCATCTTAAAGCATGTATTTAAACAAATCTAAATCAAAAGTTTAGATTCAATTAAAATATGTTCACCAAGGCTTCAGTTCTACCTAAAGGGCCCCAATGATAAAACTGTTAACTTATTTAGTTTAATTTTACCAAAAACTGAAACCCCTCTACTTCTTTTTGTCTAGCTATTTGATTTGAAATTAAGTTTCTTATCTGTTTTTGTTGCATTCCATTGACATTTTAATCTTCTAATCTTTAATCATGCTAGCATTAGAAATATTACTCTACTCTCCCTACCACAACATGTGTTTGAAATTCAGTATTCCATATTTCTAAGTAATGCATTATTAATTTCTACTTAAATCCGGAAGGAACCAGCTTGACTGTTTATATGCTGCATCCGCAAATACACATCCGTTCCAATACCTTGCATGGCTTGGATTTCCAAACTGCCTCCCATGTACTCTGCATAGGCTCTAGAAGTGGGAAGGCCGAACCCAAATCTGGAAGTACATCATAAATAAAAGCATGTGGATATCAACATCACAAGAAGTGAATTCAGAATATATCAGGCAATTTATACATCTCTACTGAATCCTAGTGTTTTTAACTGCTTAATCT
>NC_051417.1:4708959-4709355 GCF_015228065.2 Penaeus monodon
TATCAACTGAAAAGAAAGGCAACCTTAATATCAGTAAAGTACTTGGTAGTTTATTTCTACTTACCCATGCATGGGGCCACCAGCTGGATTAGGATTAACTGCTTCCATCATGTTTGAGAAGACACCCTCTTGCTGCTCTGGATCAGACATATTCTCCTTATTTGCAGTTGTGAAGTTATATTCAAGAACTCGGCCTACAAGATGGTGGGGTATTCCTCCACCCCTGTCGCTAATCCTGAATGAAATACAGAAGGTGTAACTGAGAAGATTTCCTCAAGGAAAACTTGAAGAAGACAATAATTACAAAATAAGGCCCCTTTGTATCCTGTTTCTGCAAATCTCTCTACAACAAAAAACTTTTTTCCATACTTCTCTTTGTTATAATAACAAAGTCTA
>NC_051417.1:4715939-4716285 GCF_015228065.2 Penaeus monodon
GAAAAAATAGCCAATCGGCAACAAACACTGACGCACCCAAGAAAAGATCGAAGCCACTACAAATTTCTCTCATCCGTAGACGTGAGACATACGTCGAATCACCAACAAATCAGACTGCACATGTGCAGTTCGTGCTAAGAAAGAAAAAAAAAAAGTTTTGCAAAAACTCGACAAGCAATGCAGCAATATTTTGCAATAAACGCATGAGAATGAAAAACTAGAATTTTTTTGTGGCCAATACTTATTTAATTTGAAAATCCCCCCTTTCCCAAAAGAAGACCTAAAAAAAATCCCCATTGCAACTTGGAGAAATTTTTACTTTATTTTAAAGGAAAGAAGCAAGTCC
>NC_051417.1:4716919-4717020 GCF_015228065.2 Penaeus monodon
AAAAGACCTTTAGTTTACTGTACTCCTTGAGATAGCTGGAAAGAGGGGGTGTTCCCCAAGAGATAATTAGATATGTAGGTAGGTTAGAGTACATATGGTGC
>NC_051417.1:4718428-4718743 GCF_015228065.2 Penaeus monodon
CACCTCTGCCTGGGAAGGGTTGGAAAACTGCCTTGCTAGAGCACCGTTGACATCAAGAGGGGTTAAAGTAGAAGGGAAGGGCTGGCACCCTCCCAAATATTCTACTGACAGGAGTAGTGACCGATCTGTAGTCAGCGAAGCTAAAGTTTGCTTAAACGTACGTCACTAGGACATTTTTGCCTGGCACATCTCACAGAGCCATCTAGGTTTGACACTAATCACGGGAGTAAGACAATTTCAAATCAAATGAGTTTTTACATGAATACTAAGTATGTGGGTGGATCTCTACAATACTTTTCGGGTTTCTTTTCTTAT
>NC_051417.1:4718876-4719066 GCF_015228065.2 Penaeus monodon
CCAAGTTCAATTTAGTATAAGAAACACAGTAGTAATGCCACAGGCCGAAAACATTGAAAGCCAAATATTAAAGTATATGCACTAGGACTGCTGACCTCCGCGGACGGGTGATGCCCGAGTCCTTTTGACCTGTGAGTTTGACCTACCGTTTAGAGAAACCCAAGACCTACTAAAATGTAATTAAGCTATA
>NC_051417.1:4719228-4719671 GCF_015228065.2 Penaeus monodon
ATAATAATGTGAGCGTTTACTACACCTTTCTTATACACTGAACCGGCTAAACTGATGTCTACATGGAATATGTAGCAGTAATTAGGGAATTACTTACATGAACATTCATTTAAGTGTAAAATAATATGTTCACTTTACAAATTTGAGAATAAATATATAACAAATTTCTGTCAAAAAGACCTGATAGGATGAACCATTGAGTTCATAGTTTCAATTATACGCTTTTGACCCCATGGATAGTGGCAACTGCAAGAGGGAATAACCAGTGCAAACGTGTAACAATGTCCCTTGTTGATAATCAGTCATGTCAGGAAAAATTTAAAGAATACAAAATTGTTATACCTCATAATGTTAAAAACAAATCATATATGTCCGATCAGATTTATAAAATGGTTATCAATTAATAAAATAACGAAACTATATCTAATTACTCCCGGTATACG
>NC_051417.1:4719768-4720256 GCF_015228065.2 Penaeus monodon
ATCATTTTAATATAGTAAGAGCAACTAAACAGCTTGAATGTGTTGTGGCCATAATCATGCTCTTAGCCCGCTCTTTATATTCCGATTCCTGCAAAATGGCAGCCTTGTACAGTAGCTCTGTCTAGCGTCATCAAACCTGTTTTTAGTCTCACTGTCATGGACAGCAAGATATAAACAGGTTCTAATATTAACAAACAAAACAAGACACAAGGTTTTTATACAGAAGAATTAATATTTCTAAAATGCAGTGCTTTTTATGCATATACTTATTTTAAAGACATTTGTGTTTTCATACCTCCAATTCTATGGTGGTAGTGGGTTGTAATGGGTAGCTGGGTTGGTTGTGTTGAGTGTTGGTGGGGGTAGTTGGTTGTGATTGATAGTGATGATGGTTGTGATAGACAGTGATGGTTGGTAGTGGGTTGTGATTGGTAGTGGTAGTGGGTTGTGAAGCGTAGATGTGATGGTAGTGAGGGTGGGAGCTGTGA
>NC_051417.1:4720652-4721474 GCF_015228065.2 Penaeus monodon
TATTTGCATGTGAATTCAATTCTCTTGTTTTTCTGAAGCCATTTGTGATTGTTTTTATACACGCCAAACACCTAGTAATGCATGAAGCATAGTAATATAATTTCTTGGATTTTGCACATTATTTAGTGTGATATCTTAGAAACATTTTAATCTGTTTATAACTAGGCAAATGATGCTACTGCTCTTATATGAAACACTGTTACTGGGTGAGCAAATACAGTATATGAGACAAGAATAACCTCATTAACAATAAAATATGAAAAGCAATAATACATTACATTTCATAAGTTAAAAGTTTCCTGTTAAATACCTATACCTAATGCTAGCTATCATGCTACCATAATTAAGACTAAACAGCATGAGCACAAAAGTCTAATGAGTATAAAAAGAACAAAGCAAGACAGCAAGAATAACCTTCTCAGTCCTATAAATCTTCCTGTTCTACTTACCGCACATTAATAGCAAGACATGTTGATTTTCCTCACTTCCTGCCAATTCTAAATGGAAAATGTATCTCACAGAACAAACTTTTAATGGCTTGCTTCTTTTATAATCCTCAAAATGGAACTGATGAAAATTGCACCCTGATTTCTTTTCTTAATCAAAAATACTTTGCAATTACAGTATAATTTTCAAAAATAAATAATTGAAAATACTTGTCAAATAACACTGTTACTAGTAAAAACAAAAAGCCTGGCAAGTTAAATGTTTAATAATAAAGAACCTTATGATTCATAATGAATTCTTATGAAACTTTTGACAGAGCTGTCATGCACCAAAGCATCATGTGACAACCATTAAAAGCTAAGAAGGGCAGACACC
>NC_051417.1:4722599-4722686 GCF_015228065.2 Penaeus monodon
GCGCAGGGAAAGAGTGAAGTAAAATTTTAAAAATGGGTCACAACAAATACCATTTGGAATTTAGGTCAATAATGATTGAGCAGAGAT
>NC_051417.1:4722878-4723046 GCF_015228065.2 Penaeus monodon
TTATGGCTTTTACATCCTCTGTGCTTCAGTAAATACTACCACAGAGATTTTGCAACATTGAGCCTAGACTGGTTCCATACTAGACAAAAATCTCTTTGGAGGTCTACAAGTTCCATCTAGGCAAGCTTTTGGTTCAAACATGTATGAGGATCCCCAAGAGTGGCTGCT
>NC_051417.1:4723173-4723341 GCF_015228065.2 Penaeus monodon
TTATGGCTTTTACATCTTCAGTGCTTCAGTAAATACCAACAAACTTCTACCACAGACATGTTGCAACATAGAGCTTGAACTGGTTCCATATTAGACAAAAATCTCTTTGGAGGTCTTCAAGTTCTATCTTGCCAGAATATACTTGATGCAGGTTTGTTGTCTTTTAGC
>NC_051417.1:4724533-4724725 GCF_015228065.2 Penaeus monodon
CACTGCAGGTAACTTTCACCTGCAACTGTGCTCTTACCTCCACTTTCCACAGATTATTTTCAGTAGCAAATAATACTGCATCTTATTCTATCTATCTTCATGCAGCCTTTGTTCATGATTTACCATATGTATACATATTATTCTAAAATGCATGTCCTAAAAAAGTCTTTACTTCCATATAATAACTTCAGC
>NC_051417.1:4725030-4725182 GCF_015228065.2 Penaeus monodon
TCAGTCACTACATTCTCTAATGCAGGGGGCACAGCCCCCTGTAACACCCCTCCTGGGGGGGGGGGGAGTTACTGCTTGCCAACCCCTGGAATAGAAGACAAAAAAAACTCTCCATGTATTCACAGCACGTTAGAACATACAGCCGATATGCA
>NC_051417.1:4725481-4725934 GCF_015228065.2 Penaeus monodon
AAAAATAGTACCTAGACTGTGAAACTTATCCTATAAACAGGGGTTGAGAGAGTTGGAATTGCCAAATCTTGCTTATTGAAGGGCAACAGGAGATATGGCAGAAACATTTTAAATTATCAAAGGTTACTATTATAAGGAATTAAGTCAAGATATGTTTGAAAGAAGTGAGAATGTAATAAAAAGGGGACACAAATACTATTTTTTCCAAAAAAATCTAGATATTCATTCCTATGTGGAATGCTCTGCACCCAGAAGTTGTGAAGGCAAACTTCATCAACACCTTCAAGTGGAGATTAGATTGAAGCAGGGTGGATATTGAACTAAAATATAATTACACTGCTACCCTTACAAATTTGCAAGCTCAGCAATATAGTGTAATTATAAATCAAGAGCTGGAAGTACTGGCTCCATAGAAGCCTCAATCTGGAGTCAAGAACATATAAATATGTATGC
>NC_051417.1:4726405-4726564 GCF_015228065.2 Penaeus monodon
TGCCCCCTGCAAACTCATAATATTAGACGACATAGAGGCTGATGTGGTACTGTAATTACAGCAGAGTTAAAGAATTTCACACTGCACACACATAACTGGAAGTACCAGAAAAATAGTAAATACACATCACATTACAATACTGTAAGCCTAGCCACAGCC
>NC_051417.1:4726742-4727445 GCF_015228065.2 Penaeus monodon
TTTTGCAGAGTGAAACTAAAATATTACCATAACATCTTGTTAATGTTTGTTTACCCTAAACAAAGATGCCCAAAACAGAAGATTGTGCCCAAAATACCCAGAACTTGTATTTTTCTCCTGTTCTATCTATGAAAAAAAAAGAAGTATTTGAAACCCAATCAGCACTACATAACCCACCTTCTTGGCTGCAGCCTCAATGGCAGGTTGGTTGTAATAGGCTGCCACAGTCTTCGCCCTTTCTCGCTCGGACGTGGCGTTGCTTTGGGCTCGATATTCCACCTTGTCGTGACTCAAAAAGGAGGTCGTCCTTGAGAACAGCTTGACGGTATAGCTGTTGGGCAGGCCCCTTACCACTGACAGCACGGGGGCCATCGTGAATAACTTCGCTGGTATGATCTGAGGCTTTTGTTTGGTCTAAGTCATAATAATGTGTTGGATTTTTGTCATAAAATCTGCTCCTGAACCTGTTCTCCCTTCTTCGATAGTTGGAGGCGTCTGTAGTTCATTCAACTCTTTTTCTGTTGTCTGCGACGGTTTTATCACTGATTTATATCAGATGTCACTGTAAAACCACAAATCACATTGGTTATGCTTGCCTACTGTGCTCCACGTCCCTCCCGTCGACCCATCCTCCGCTGCGCCTGAGTCCTGAGTGAAGCGCTGCGAACAAAACACGCTGGGTGCGTCCGAGGTGATATCAATC
>NC_051417.1:4727492-4727975 GCF_015228065.2 Penaeus monodon
TTGAGTGAGAATCAGTTACAATATCACGCAATTCATACACTTTTATATTACATCTGGTCACTAATTACAAAAATACCAAACTTATGTTCCCCCTTTGAATGTGGGTTACAATGCCATTAAATTAAATTTGCTTGGATAGGTCCAGTGGTATTCTGTCTTCTGCAATAAACGTTAGAATCAAATCAAATCCTATTTAAATTCTGCTTTGAGAGTCATAGGATATTGAATTCTTTCATATTTTCAAAAAGAGTTACTATGTTGAATTGCTTACCTTATAGTATAACAGGTTTTAGTTAAGGTTTTATTACTATTCGAGAAATGTCACAAACTGCTCCGGGCTCCAAAATAACATGTGTTGCCATACCGCACTCTGAACTTATTTTTAAAAGAACCTCCCCCTTCTCTGTCTGTCTGTCTAAGGCGCTGTATTGCAAGAAAAACGACAGGTCAAATGCATGGCGATATATCAATCAAATTTCTGAA
>NC_051417.1:4770327-4770415 GCF_015228065.2 Penaeus monodon
AAAGGGGGAGAAAGAGGGAATGTTCTTCGGTGTTTTTTTCACTGTGCTCAAAGGGTAAAAATTTCGGCAGTGCTGTTACTAGTACGTT
>NC_051417.1:4776712-4776901 GCF_015228065.2 Penaeus monodon
AAACACTACCCCCAAAAAAACCGCTTCCATTTATGCCCAAAAGTTTTTTAAAATTTTCAGTCACTTTGTTACTTTTCCTTTCGTTCGTTTTTTTTGTACCTTTTCTCTCTCGTTTACTGATTGTTGTTTTACTGTTTTTGTTGCTATCACCCTTACCATTTTATTTTTTATGTAATTAATTTATCTTTT
>NC_051417.1:4777029-4777426 GCF_015228065.2 Penaeus monodon
ATACCACCCCTTCACCCTTCATACCCCCTACCTTTATATGCTTTTTCCCTTCATCGTTAATTTTTTCGCCCTGTTCGCTACATTACATAAAAAAAAAAAAAACAAATTTAAAAAACAAAAAAAAAAAACAATAAAAAGTAAAATAAATAAAACCCAAAAAAAAAAAAAAAAAATGTTCTAGTTCCTTTTTCAACCTAAAAATAAAAAAAAAAACAAAATAACAAAATAAAAACCATAAAAAAAACTTTTTTGTTTTTTTTTTCTTGTTCAATATTAAAAAAAAACAAAAAAAATAAAAAAAAATAAAAAAAAAAATAATAAAAATAAAAAAACAACGAAATTTTCTGTTTTTCGTTTAAAATTTATAACATTAAAATTTATGCCCCTTTTTTGTAGC
>NC_051417.1:4777471-4777593 GCF_015228065.2 Penaeus monodon
CGCTCTTGAGTTTACTCCCATAACACTTGCCTCCCCCCCCTCCAATGAGGATAAAAGAACAAAAAATGACTCAAGGGGGTCGCCCCTTCATTAATCTACACTTCACTTTCACCATTTACCTT
>NC_051417.1:4778132-4778448 GCF_015228065.2 Penaeus monodon
AATAAAATATTAATAGCGTACGAAGCATCATTGCTAAATAATTTCATAGAGTGCAGCTCAAATTTGAGTTCCCAATTTAAACCCGGCAAGGCACCCCATCAGCACAAAAAAAAAGGACCATGTAAAAAATTGCCAGAATGTTCTTCAGGTGTTGTCAATAAAAAAATTATGATAAATTTTGTTAATGCCATACCCAATAGCGAGTAATGTTATTGCAGCAAGAAGGTATGGCAGCACAAAAGACATGTAAGGTTAGGTTGGGGCAAACCGGCAGAGCCCCAAAAACTCAGATTATTCTGGCAAGATTTACCATATG
>NC_051417.1:4778518-4778584 GCF_015228065.2 Penaeus monodon
ACAAATGTTTTTTTTTTCAAAATTACGACTTATCTATATAAATTTTTAAAGGTGAAAGCGAGACGT
>NC_051417.1:4779115-4781855 GCF_015228065.2 Penaeus monodon
TATTATAATTTTATATTTTATAGCATGCGGACTACTTTCTAGACGGTTTGTCGAAAATTCCGCAATAGAAAATATGGAAAACAATTTACAGTTAATAGACCCAAGAAACTGTCTCAGAAAAAATTTACACATTTGGGTAGTTGATACTACCACTAAATACTTGTGAATTTGACGACAGATGCAACAAAAAAAAAATAATATAGATAATAGAATAAGGGAAGAAAAAAGTACCATTTGGGGCCCATTGAAAAGGTGGGTTTTTTAAGACATGTTACAACTCACATTTTCAAAAAAAAGAAAATTTTTTATTTTTTTGTCATGACAAGCACATTAGGAAATAAATATTAACTTTTATTTCGAATGTTAATTCCATTTAAATTCCAAATGAACTATCATAATTTTCTTTTCATTATAAATTTACCTTCGCAAGCACCCCCGAGGGAGGGCAAAAAAAATCGTTTCAATAATTAGGCGAAAATACGGATCCAAGGGGGCGGAAGGCAATTTGGGCCCTTCTGACTAGGGGGTACACATTACTGCTAAAACACGTGCAATGAAATACAGTACGGTGAAACAGTTTCACAACCCCCACTGTAAATTCAACACCTTAAATCCCCCAACCTCATTAAGCTAACAAAACGTGTTGCACGCGGAGGCACAGAGGGTTCGCTGGGAAAGGGCTGTCCAAAAGACAGTTCCCTCCCTGCGTAAACATGATCGTGCTGTCAGACCAGGGGTGGCACGGCAGGGAAGGCCCGGGGTCATTAACCTGCAAGAGTAGTTCCCGGCGGGAAAGACGTGGCGCTCCCCACTTGGCGCCGCGGCAGTCACCCGGAAGGAGGAAAGATGGTATAAGGCAGTTTTTAACTTTTCAGCAAGAGTTTTCTGAACGTAATTTTTTCTTGATAAGAAATGTTTTTAAGATCGTGCGAGGTTAGACTGTATTTTCTTTGAAATTCCGGAGTAGATTTGTAATCTTTGTAAATATTTTTTCCATCAATGGGAACCCAGATGTGAAACTATTGAAAACTTTCCAAGCTATAAAGTTGTTTTAAAGTATGACTTTTCAAAAGCATTTTTTCCTCTAGTATTTTGATAACCCGGGAATCAGACTAAAATCCTCAGTACAGAACCCCCCGCTATACACACATTCGAGAATCGTTTTTCTTACCAATCTCAACATGAACACAGATCATGACAAATTGTCCGCAAAACGGCATGCGGTGTACATCCGGCCGACCCCCCAAGAGTTTCACTTCAGTAACAAAACCCCAGGATCCAGACGTCATCGTAAACCCTCGACGCCGGGAAAACCCTCACGCCAACACCCTTTGGGTTCCTCGGGGCCACCTGCTATATAACTACTTAAAGGAAATGAGGGTCGGACCCTTTTCCAACTAAGTGTTCAATAATTAAAGGAGTAGGGTGGGGAACTTGGGTCTGTTCTTTCGGGTGGGGGAATGTCAATAAAGGGAAAAAGGGAAAGTATTTTTCCACATAGGGAAATTACAGGTTTGAAATGGATCATGTCAGATTATGCGAACGAATTTGGGGTTTTTCGTTTGTAACTAAAAAACAATCGTTCTTTATTATCCTTGTTCTTTTTTTTCCTGAATTAATTAATTTTTTTTCTGATTTTTTGTTTACCCCTCCAGCGGTTCACGGGGTTGCCACCCATTTCTAATTCCACTCTTCTGCATGGGACTCTTCTGGCTACGCCCGGATTGAAACAGGCCTGGAGATCGAGCCCTTCCGAACATTGACTCTACAACCTCATGTGTCAGTGACGGGCGTGAGCCTCAAAAAATAAGGGCCTGGGCCCCTCAACCACGTTCTCGCCCACCCCCGCCCAGGGAAACAACTGCAGCAGGAGGCGGTTTTGAATAAGTAAAGATAAATTTCAATTATTTTCCTTGCAGTTTATGGTCACACACTTGTTGCCATAGCCACTTCTTGCTTCGGTTTATTTGCTTCACTTTCTTTCTGTTTGTTTGATTTTTATTTGTGAAATTTAACCCGCAGGAAGTTAACCCCCGAGCGCGCCCCTTCCCGGGGTGACGTGCGCCCCGCCTCGTCGCGTCCGGGGCGAGGGCCCCTTGACCCGGCGGGGAAAAGGCCCTGCGGATGGCTCCTTTAAAAGGGGAGATCGCGGTGTAGTGAGCCTTGTTTTCATATTTACTTCAAAGATATGGCAAGGATTATTTTTCTTCTTATTTTTACAAATGGCAAGGTAGGTCTTCCCTTGCGTTTAACTTGTTTAGGATGAGTAACACCCCAAAAAAACTAAAAATTACTCAGAAATCATTTTTTTTGGCAGAAATGGCTTTCATCCTAAAATGACACAGCCCAAAGAGCGGGGTTGGGGAAACCACCTTCCGTGGGGGTCCCTCACACCGGAGCTTCCCTCTGTCAAAAAAGCTTTACCCCAATCACGCCCACGTCAAAAGGTACGATAAATTGGCCGCCACTCGCCCTCCTGCAGCGGAAAAAAGCATGGCCACAGTTAAAGTAAATCCTCCCGTCACTCATTTCCCCAAGGTTTTCCCAAAATTTTTAAAAGGATACTCGAGAGACTGAGGATGCCCGTGGACCAGTTTCACTGTGAAGGGAAGGGTACCGGGAACAGAGGGCGTTTCTTGGAACCGCCGACGCCCGGGCTCCCCTCGACGGCGCGCCATCTTCCCCCGAACTCCGGGATTCACTAGCCAGGGCTTCCCCGGGGAAAACCCCCTTTCCCTCC
>NC_051417.1:4782054-4782539 GCF_015228065.2 Penaeus monodon
TTTATTTTTTAAGACCAAATTAAAAATATGGTTCTCAACTGGAAAAAATTTTTGGAATACCTTTAGAAATCTGGTCATTAAAATAGGGTTTAGAGGTTACATTCTGAAGAGCACCATCACATTATTATTCCTTCCACTTTCCCATTAAAACCGTCCCCTCCTTACACGCCTTCTTAGAAATGCAAGCTCCAGAGGTGCCCTTTTCCCCACGGCAATGCCCTCCCATGAGCCCTCCTGCAAAAAGGGGAAAAGGGTTATGGAGGAGTGATTCCTGCCTGGGGCTCTGCACATGGCACCCCCAAAGTCGTTCTTGGACCTGTCTTTTTAACAAACAGACTCTCTGCTGATGACTTCAAAGGGTTAGGTATGGAAAAGAGAAATTTAAGTGGGGAAAAAAAGTTAGAGAAATGGAAAATGGGGATGGGAAATAGAGTGAGAGAATAGCCTATCCTTGAAAGTTAAGAAAGACAAGAAATACGTTGCAT
>NC_051417.1:4782568-4783721 GCF_015228065.2 Penaeus monodon
GTTAGCAAATAATCATGAAAATCACTAATTAAGAAAAAATATTCTTTTACGTATGAAGGTTGAGGGGAAAAAAAAGTCACATGCAAGAAAAAAAAAGAAAAATTTTCCTAATTTTTGTGTTTTTTAAAAAAACATTGTAATTTGGGAAAAAAAGGAAAACGGAAAGAAAAATAAAATTGGTTCGTGTTGATTTTTACTATTTTCCAGATCACCTGAAATTCCATCAGATTTTTTTGCCATCGTGACTCGTTGCAAGAAACCGTGAAACCCCAAACCCTGTGCTGCCATCGGGATTCTCTCACTTTATATTTCACAGTCCATCATCAGCAATTGCCTGGTGTGTCAATTTTAATCATTGCTTGGTAAAAACTGTTTTTTTCAAGGCAAAAGTTATGCTTTATTATTTTTCAAAACAGAAAAGTTATTGAACAAAATAACATTTAAAAAAAACCTACTGACAAAATTTAAAGGGTTTAAATAAAACAAATTTTTAAAAGCATCTTTCCCAGATAAAGAGGTATACCTTGGAGTTTTGTGGGCGCGGAAGGTGTGGAAAAGGCGATGGGTAATTTCTTCCTTCCTTTCCTTCAGAATGCCCATTGCTTTGCGGACCAGTTCTGTTCTTGGTCAACAGTTTGTTGGGAGATCAGTTTGTTGAATTCAACAAATTGCCCACTTTGTTTTTAATATTAATAAAGATACATAAATATAAAAATTTATAAAAAAAATATAAAAAATAAAATAGAATATGAAATTATAATTAAAAAATATATAATAATATATATATAACATTATATATATACAATAATATATATTTATTTAAAATATATATTAATTTTATATATATATAATATATATATTATATATATAATAAAAATATTTAAAAAAGACGTGAATGTGAACTTTAATGTGATTTGAATATGAAAATGAAAAGAATATAAAAATAAATATAATATAATTTAAAAATAAAAAAAGAATAATGACTAATTTTAATTATATTATAATATAATATAATATATAATTTTAATATAATATATAAAAAAAATATATTATAATAATATGTTTGAATTATATATATAAATGTATATGAATATATATAAATAAAACAATATTTTAAAAATACTTAATATATAAAAAGATAATACATCCCAAC
>NC_051417.1:4783762-4783838 GCF_015228065.2 Penaeus monodon
TAATAATAAAATTTATTAAAATATATTTTTAAATTATACAAAATAAAATTCATATAAATAATAGTTACATATTATG
>NC_051417.1:4794768-4795573 GCF_015228065.2 Penaeus monodon
TATATTTTTATAATATAATAATATTATATATATATATTATATTTATAATTGTATATATTTTTATAAATGATATATTAAAAGTAAAAATATATAAAAAAATTGATACATAAAAATGTATATTTTTTTATATAAAAATATATATATATATTAATATATAATATATATAAATATTAATATAAATTTAAAAAAACAAATTAAAAATTTATTAAATTTTAAAATATAAAATAATTTCTATAAAATTATTAAATTTTCATATATGGGTTTTGGTATATATATATTTATATATTAAAATATAATATATTTATTAAATATAAATAGCAAATTTTTTAAAAGAAAAAATACATAATTATATATCATTTCTACTACTATCATTTTTTCCACTACATTAATATTATATTTTTTATAAAATATATAACATAAAAAAAAAATAAAAAAAAAAATCAATATAAAAAATTACATTTGGGGTTAAAACAAATTAAAATTATAATATATTAATATATAATATTAAATATATATATTTAAAAACATATTATATAATATTATATATATATAATTATATATATATATATTACAATAATTTAATTTAAAAATAATAATATAATATTAATATATAAAATTATTTGTGTGGGGGGTGGTGGGGTATTACATTAATTTTATATTATATACATTTAATTTTTAAATTTAAGGGTTTTTATATTTAATATAAAAAAAATAAATAAATAAAATTTATTTTTAAAAATTTTTAATTATTTATTTTTTATTATTATTAATATATTTTATATATATTTATTTTAAATGATATATT
>NC_051417.1:4797228-4797604 GCF_015228065.2 Penaeus monodon
AAAAAAAAAAAAAATAAATAAAAAAAATATAAATATAATTAAGCAGAAAAAAAGTATAAATAAAAATAATTTTAATATAAAAAAAAAAAATAAGATATAATAAAAAGATATATTAAATATTAAAAAAAAATAAAGATAAAATAAAAATTTTTTTTTAAAATTTAAATATATAAATAAATAATAGATTAAAAAAAAAAAATTAAAAAATAATATAAAATTTTAAAAGTAATAATAAAAAGTTTTAAAAAAAAAAATAATAAAAATATAAAAAATAAAAATATATTTTATTTATATATATTTATATTTATTAAATATATTTATTAAATTTTTAATATATAAAATTTTATTAAAAAATATATAAAATTTTTATTTTTCA
>NC_051417.1:4799355-4799496 GCF_015228065.2 Penaeus monodon
AAAAAATTTTTAATTTTATTAAAATTTAAAAAAATATTTTAAATAATTTATAAATTTAAAAGGGGTTTTTTTTTAAAAATTTTATTTTTTATTAAATTTTAAAAAAAATTTTAAAATTATTTTTTTCCCTTTTTTTTACAA
>NC_051417.1:4800208-4800889 GCF_015228065.2 Penaeus monodon
GAATCAATCGAGGGTGTTAATCTGCTAGTATTCATATAAACGCAAGGTCATTTACATAAATAGGCGAGCAAGGGCAAGGTCAACTCAAATGCCAACATAGGCGCCAAATCCCAAAGTAGTGACGCGCAATTTACCAGTGAAATTCGCACTGAAAATCCCGCTGATATTCGCACTGGAATTTGCACTGAAATTCGACCTAGAAATCGTTTTGAAATCAATGCTGAAAATCACATTGAAATCCGTGATGTAAATGGCACTGGAAAATCGTACTGAATTTCGTACTCAGAATCATACTGAAATCCCACTGAAATTCACACGGAAATTCATACTGAAACACGCTAAAAATCCCACTGTAATCACGATGAAACTAACACTAAAATCCCTCTGAAATTCATACTGAAAATCTCTCTAAAAATCCACTGCAATCACACTGAAACTAACCCTAAAATCCCACTCTAACCACACTGAAAAAAAAAAAAAAAATCCCACTTCAGCTCGCACTGAAACTGACGCTAAAAAAATTTAAACTGTAATTCGCACAACCCTTCGCACCGCTATTCGCACACTCTCCTTGCTTCGGACGGCACAAACAGGTGATTCGTCACGTCTGTGCTTTCCCTTTAATGGTTCTCAAATCTTCGGGATCTCGAAAAGCTCTCCTTGCTGCAAGGGTCGACAGCG
>NC_051417.1:4801505-4801869 GCF_015228065.2 Penaeus monodon
TTTTGTTGTTGATATTGTTTGTTTGTTTTTATTGTTAATATTTTTTGTTGTTAATGTTTTGTGTCTTTCTTTGATAACTTTTTGCTCTCTATATATATTTTTTTTTTTTTTTTTTTTGGCTGTTTTTGTTTGTTTAGTTTTTTACGTTTTTACGTTTTTTAGTTTACGTTTTTTTGTGTGTATTTTGTCGTATTTCTACGAGTATATCGGTGTTTTATATTTTGCTGTTTCGTATTCTGGTTTATTTTAGTGTTTTAATTTAGCATTTTGTAGTTTGGTGTATTTCTGCGTGCATTTTGCTTGCATTTTGCGTGCATAATTTGCGTGCATTTTGGTCTTTGTACTGTGATATTCTGAATTCTGT
>NC_051417.1:4802518-4802986 GCF_015228065.2 Penaeus monodon
CTTCAAATTTAAACTAATTCGCTGTATATCACGTTTCCCATATTTTTTTTCTGCCAAGGGAACCTCAGGACTTGAGATAATACACACACACGGATACTGTCTCTCTTTCAGAAAATCCAAGAATAAAATACAAAATACAGGCTAATCCAAACAACTCTGCATCATTGTTAACAAATTAGATTAGACATATAGCATACTGTATATAGCATATTGTATGTATCCCATATGTTGTCTTTTTCCATTTATTGATAGAGAAATCCATCAACTTTCGGGAAGCAACGCTTTTACAAGGAAACAGGAAGCTAACAGTATTTGCATAAGAGTTCTGTGTTAGTTGAAGCGATCATGGAAAACTGCGAGTAAATTCCCCAATGCTTAGGCGTTATAGAGTAAATTCAGTAAAGAAGTAGAGTTGTTGTTTATACATATGTCCAAGGTGATGGAAATCCGCATTTGCAATAAGAAGGA
>NC_051417.1:4804633-4804705 GCF_015228065.2 Penaeus monodon
AATATAATAATAAAGAAAATATAAATATAATAATTAATTAACACACGCATATTTTTAAAATATATTAAAATA
>NC_051417.1:4806438-4806518 GCF_015228065.2 Penaeus monodon
CCACACTTAAAAGCCACCCAGAGCACCTGTCCTCCCGCCCACGTTCTCTCACAACGTACCGACGAGCGGGAAAATAGTGC
>NC_051417.1:4806641-4806853 GCF_015228065.2 Penaeus monodon
GGGGCGGTCGAATAGGAAAGGGAGAGGGGGGGATAGGGGGCGCGTAAGTCCGAGAGTAGGCCGGTGCGTAAGGCCTATGGAAACCAGCGTTCCACTCACACACTTCTGGGACGAGCTCAGTCTCGGTCGGTCAAGGTCGGCGCGCGTTCGTGTGAAAAATCGATAGAGGAGAGCTGGGCGTGTTAAGCGGGTGAGAGTATGCGGGCGGTCGA
>NC_051417.1:4807584-4807694 GCF_015228065.2 Penaeus monodon
ATCTGAATGCGTTTTTTTATCGGTGAATGCGGCTGGTGAGGGATTACGAGATGGGGGGTGAGGGGGGGGAGGTAGAGAGGGGAAGGAGAAAGGATCGAGAGGAGAAATAA
>NC_051417.1:4807928-4808031 GCF_015228065.2 Penaeus monodon
AACGAATAAGCATTTTATCTTTCTTTTCTTGTATTTCATTCGCTTTTTTTTGGGGGGGGGTGGCATTATCTTTCTTTACTCTCTCCTAGCCTTTCGCTTTCTG
>NC_051417.1:4808186-4808402 GCF_015228065.2 Penaeus monodon
GTTTTTCTTTGTTTGCGGGATTTAGTGAATGATTATGCGCTTTCTCTTTGTGTGTTCTTAGGCTTAGGAACAGTTAATTTTAATATTATTTCATTTCATGCTAATCCTCCTTATCAAGAACCGCATGATAAATTATATATATGAAAAGAAAAAGACTTAAGAATTTCCATGGTTATATTTCTAAAGACATTTCATTAACATATGTTTTTTTTTTCC
>NC_051417.1:4808589-4808712 GCF_015228065.2 Penaeus monodon
GCAAAATACATCCATACATTCCCACCATTTTCTGTAATTCTCAGCTATTTTTAGATACCGATGACTAGTTAATCCCGACTGCTGAGAAAGCCTTCGTTGGCACTATCTGTTACAAAATTCTCC
>NC_051417.1:4809070-4810139 GCF_015228065.2 Penaeus monodon
TATACAGATTGTTTTCTCTGGAAGCGAATAATTGTAAAAGTTTAGATGCTGTAGATTGCATCCAGATTGTGTCACGGGAGGCAAATGGAATTGTATAAGTATATGCTTTGTATCTGTATGTAATAAATATTTCTATTGATGCTTTTCTGTTCATTTATTTATTCATTCTATGTATTTCTATTACTTTCTATTTATCCATTTCCTTAGTTAGTATACGTTCATCGTCCTGATTGTAAATCCTTCACTTTACTTAAAAGATAATTGACATTTTCTTATGTGTTTATCCCTTTATCTTCTATCTTATCTTAAGCGTATTTCCTACACCTCTCATTCTCCGTCTTTCCACCTCCGTCTCCCTTTCCTTGTTCTCCCTTTCTTCGTTATCCTCTATTCCCTCTTCCTCTCTCTCTCCACCTTCTTCCTCCTTTCTCTCCACCTCCCTTTCCTCTCCCACCCTCCACCTTTCTCCTCCCCTCCCTCTCACTCCGCCCTTTTCTACCTATATCTCTCTTCTCCTCCTCTTCCCTTCCCTACCCCTCCTTCTCCCTCTCCTCTCCCTTAATCCCTCTATCTTCCTCCTCTCTTCCTTCTCCTCTCCTTCTCTCTCCTCTCCCTCCCTCCCCTCCCTCTCCCTCCCTCCCTCCCTCTATCTTCCTCCTCCCTTCCTCCTCCCTTCCTTCTCCTCTCCCTCCCTCTCCCTCCTCTCCCTCTCCCTCCATCCCTCTTCTTCCTCTACCCCTCCTCCCCTCTCTCCCCTCCCTTCCCCTATTCCACCCCTATCCTCCGCTCCCCTATCTGCATTTGCAATCTATTCTTGCAATAAAACCATCTCTCTTATGTTTTAGAGTACGAAAAAAAAATCAACATGCATTGTGTTATGGTTCATAAACATAGCGGATAACGTATTTTGTTTTAGTAAAAGGAGTCATATCTTTAGCGAAGGATTGGTGTGTGCGTAATATATTATAAAAAAGCGAATGAGAGGGCATAGCATAGAGGCGAATGGGAGAGAAATGCAGTAGGGAGAGATGGCGATTGCAAGGAAGTGGAGATGAGGAGGGAATATGAG
>NC_051417.1:4810560-4810722 GCF_015228065.2 Penaeus monodon
CATTCACATTCATACGTGGGATAAAAAAAGGAAGAGAAAAATCATACAAACAAACTGAAAAAGAAAACAAAAAACAAAAAAAAATCAAGAAAACATACATAAGACAAAGCTAGCTAAATGAGAAAGATAGAGAAATTACCACCGATAAGTTCACCCCCCACC
>NC_051417.1:4810927-4811219 GCF_015228065.2 Penaeus monodon
CACCGACCTTAAACGCCTTGCACGGGCGTGGATGGCACTTGTGGGCGTTCTCTAGAGCTTCTCCCCTCTTCATTCCCCTCTCTCTCATCCCCATGCCTCCCCTCTTCCTCTTTATTGCTTATTCCCCTCTCATTCCTCATTCCTCTTACTGCCTTTCCTCTCCTCTGTCTCGCTCTCCCCTCTCTTCTCTCTCTCTCTTTCTCCTCATTTCTTTCCCTCCTCCTCTTCCTTTCCCCTCTTCTATTCCTCCTACACCTTTTCTCCTCCCTTCCCCTATTCTTCCTATCTCTTT
>NC_051417.1:4811311-4811408 GCF_015228065.2 Penaeus monodon
TCTATTATTGACGCCAGCCCCCCCCCCTCCCTTATGCCTTTGTCTTTGTGTGTTGTCTTCAAGGGGGGGGAGGGGGGAGTCTCGTGGTGGGAGATCA
>NC_051417.1:4811443-4811610 GCF_015228065.2 Penaeus monodon
GGTCTCGTCTTGTGCCGGGATTCCTTGAGATATGGTGATATTTAATACGTACAAACACAGACACAAACGTAAATACTCATCACTATGACAAAGGAAGGTTCTATTGCTTTATCCTGTGGGGATTGCAGAATCAGACGCGCACTTGCAAAGTCGAAATATAGATCTTG
>NC_051417.1:4812005-4812397 GCF_015228065.2 Penaeus monodon
GCAGGTTAAGCCAGTCAGCAAGCCGAAGTCCAAGACTATGGCGAGATCATGACTCTCCGGCTAAATCAAGATAGTGTAAAAGATTCCAGCAGAATCCCTCTCACCACACCTCCTTTATACTTAACATTCAGGCATCGTTTCGCGCCTTGCTGTCGAACTATCGAAAGATCTAGAATGTATTTCACTTTACACGACAGAATTCACAGCCTCGTCTTCGGGCCGAGGCTAGTCTGAAGCCGCCTTTTCTCTGGTGCGCGACCCGGATTTACAACCGGCTTCTTCCTTTTTTTTTCGTCCCACGTCTGTATCGCGGATTTAGGAGACAGCATCGTTAGCAAAGGATATATTTTCCGAAAAAGGAAGTTGGTTCAGATAATTTTTCGGGTGGATTT
>NC_051417.1:4812463-4812572 GCF_015228065.2 Penaeus monodon
CGATTTAGATGAAATATATATAAATGGCGGAATCGTGAACGTAACCTTGAGATAAGAGATATGCTGACAGGATGGTTTCTCATCCTTTTTTTTCCTTTCTTTTAAAGAT
>NC_051417.1:4812745-4812941 GCF_015228065.2 Penaeus monodon
GGGGCGACCGGCTTACGTAACTTAGAGGCAAGAAAATGCTAAACCTCTTTCGCTGGCTGATGTAGCGCGGTAAACGAAGGGCGAAGAATGCTTACGACTCGTGTTTCCAAGGTAATGTTAACTTTTGAATTACATTTCGTGCGATCGAACACTTCCTTGTGGAGGGAATGAGGGAGAGACTTGAACTTTGCGAAGG
>NC_051417.1:4813059-4813188 GCF_015228065.2 Penaeus monodon
AAATAACACACTGATAAAAAAACAAACAAACGTAGAAACGGAGAAAGTGCAAACCAAGACGAAGACGGGGAAGACACAAATGAAAACAAATTCCACAAGTTCAACGTAGGAAGTCGTAGGCACTGGGGT
>NC_051417.1:4813976-4814096 GCF_015228065.2 Penaeus monodon
GGAGGAATAAAATAAAAAAAGTAGAGGAAGGTGGAAGAAGAGAGAAATATGAAAACAGACAGAGAGAGAGAAAAAAAAGGTGCAATCAAACCAAGATATTAAAGAAGATCAGAAGTGAGA
>NC_051417.1:4814403-4814519 GCF_015228065.2 Penaeus monodon
AAGGGTTACATAAGACTCTGAAGATGCTACTATTCATCACAAAAATCCTCTGGCGTCTCATTGAAAATCGCTGGCCGTATCATGTGTGTAGATTTTCTTCACTGGTATCTCCATAG
>NC_051417.1:4814681-4814779 GCF_015228065.2 Penaeus monodon
GTCTAGGGGAGGGGGAGGTGGAGGGGCTGGAATCGCAGCGGGAAAATGGTCGAGTGACTATAAATAAGTCTGAAAAAAAGACATTATCAGAGAAGAAG
>NC_051417.1:4815184-4815301 GCF_015228065.2 Penaeus monodon
AATAACTCACTTCTGAAAAAATATCATAATTTCTCATCAACGAAGAATCCATTACATTACAACTCCCACAGACTTCTGAGTGGAAATATTACACACACCGCATTCCTCGACAGCCTA
>NC_051417.1:4816729-4816933 GCF_015228065.2 Penaeus monodon
ACACGACATGAAAAGCTGCATATTTTTTTTTTTTTTTTGAGAATCCTCTGGTATGAGAAGCTGTGACGTCACTGCTTTGTGTCTCGAGAGCCCAGAGGCGGAGCTTCCTTATTTTGTATGGTGCTTTGCTCGCTTTCATTGTTTTCTGCGAGAAAGTTACTTAAAGAGGAAAGTTTCTCGAAGAGTTTAAAATGTTGTTCTTAG
>NC_051417.1:4817216-4817396 GCF_015228065.2 Penaeus monodon
ATATGAAAAATAAAGCGCATTACAGCCCGACATAAAACTACGTACAAAGGAAAAGGGCATTTCTGTAAAGACTAAAATTTTCGTTTATCAGCCCGATGATACCATATTCCCCCCCCCTCTTTCTCTCTACCTCTCACAACCACAAAAAAGTAAATTCTCGCATTTTTTTCACTCCCTTTT
>NC_051417.1:4817455-4817585 GCF_015228065.2 Penaeus monodon
TCGATAAGAAAGGGATAAAAAATCTTATGCCTTCTTACCCAACCACGCTACTCATTAACCCTAAACACCCCCACTATCCTTTACCGCCCACCCGCCAACCTCGTAACAACCAGAACCCCACCAAGATTAC
>NC_051417.1:4817616-4817722 GCF_015228065.2 Penaeus monodon
TGTACTTCCCGACCGCTAGCACAACCCCATTACTTCGCTACACATACCCAAGCCCCTCCCACCCATCACCCCCTCCCCCTTAAACCCCAACAACACCCCCCTTTAA
>NC_051417.1:4817803-4817947 GCF_015228065.2 Penaeus monodon
TTGAAATTTTTCGCAAAATACGCACGACACGTAATTAGAGTCTCAAACAAGTAAATAGTGTGGCGTCTAATGTTCCCTTATTCAGCCTAATGCGAAATAAGCAACATGGGAATACGGGGCTTAATATTATGGGAGATCGTCCCA
>NC_051417.1:4818248-4818361 GCF_015228065.2 Penaeus monodon
CTCTTTACGGACGCACGCAACTCACACGCGTGGCGCACCTACAGCCAGTCATGTTCTCCTCCCGGACAATGTTTTAGAACAAGCCTGAAGACTCATTCAAGAAGATGAGCCTT
>NC_051417.1:4818390-4818705 GCF_015228065.2 Penaeus monodon
ACAGCAGAGAACCCACCATACTGAACCTGCAGTAGAATAGGGACCCTGACGCCCTTACTACAATATTGAAGAGTCAGTATCAGAGTACAAGGCCCCCTACAGCCTCTTCTTCAGCGCCTGCAGGTCCAGCGTCTTTAAAGAACCCTACTGCAGGACTTAGGGTTATCGAGGGGCAGCTAATCCCCTGCAAATACCCTTAATTATGAATGATTTTTAAAGATACTTATTAGGATATTAATGCATCCTTAATTTTATTTTTAATGTACAATAAGTGCTTGGCTGTTGAGTTCATAATTTATATAGATGGTTATCCTT
>NC_051417.1:4819016-4819273 GCF_015228065.2 Penaeus monodon
TAATCATACAACGATTTGCAATTTATTCACTGCAGCGCCCGGTGTGTGTATTGTTGCATTGCTCTCAATCAGAGGCAAAAATTGAACGTTATTTAAAAAATGCAAATGAAATATTTAAAGTAAAAGAATATAAAGCATCATATTATTGAATGCATATAATATTTCATATGAGATATGCAATGTTGACTATATATTGCTGTTAGTCTGTGTCTGTTGAAATTCATGTAGATACCGTTTCTGTTACTCTTTTTTTTTTC
>NC_051417.1:4820229-4820311 GCF_015228065.2 Penaeus monodon
TGATCACACTGTTTCATCTCTCAGTTCTATGTGGATAATTATATCAAGCCCCTTTTCTTAACAATTAATAAAAAAAAAACGA
>NC_051417.1:4821277-4821393 GCF_015228065.2 Penaeus monodon
AACTGAATTACAGTGTTATATCCTCTGGAAACTAATGCAGATTAATGACTGTTCTAAGATGCATTTAAGTACTTACGCGATAATGTAGTTTATGGCTACGACAATATACGAATGCT
>NC_051417.1:4821797-4821913 GCF_015228065.2 Penaeus monodon
TCTTCTATAATATTCAATTATTTATGAAAACTGTGAATTCCTGAGGAAAATATGACTTCTCTGCTAAACATATCTAGTGTCTTAAGAATCAGCCCAACAACATTTTCCTCTTTCTC
>NC_051417.1:4822035-4822706 GCF_015228065.2 Penaeus monodon
ATGTCAAATCTCGTGATCTATATTTCGTGATGTCCACGATGTCACCCCGATCTCTTCAGTGACGATGCTCTAACGTCTCGGAAACAGAAATACGAACAATTTATATCGCGATTCTTTTAAAAATCTAATTCTAAGTTTCATATATCTTATATCTATATATTTTTTTTCATATTATCTGTCTGTGGCGATCATCTTTTTATTCCATCTTCCATCTCTTCCTTCACCGTTTTGATTCTAGGTTTGAAAATAAAAGTATTTAGGACAACATCAGGGACATCTGTCGTTTGTTCAGGATTTTATACCGTGATTCGATTCTTGTTCCAGCCACTTTGAAACATATATTGAGTTTCATGCTGCTGAAATGAAACTTCTTTTTTTTCCTGAAATTTAGAAATTATTAAGTACAAAATCAAACGCTAAAAACATAACATCGTATATTGAACTGTATCCCGTAATTGTGTGATTATCAGGAAATGCAAAATAAATCATGGGGGAAATACAAAAATGAATGATCAGATATTGCAAAAATAGTATTTCAGGATATACGAAATAAAAATGAAAAAATAGCAATGTATATTCAGCTGTATCCCATAATTTACTGTTCAACCGTTGTAAAAGAGAACTGTAATAAGCTTGGATTTTTGGGTAGGCAAGTTCAACTTAGATTTTTA
>NC_051417.1:4822809-4822890 GCF_015228065.2 Penaeus monodon
ATAGATATACCTTTCTATTAAATAGTCTTTGTGGTCTACCGTATAAATCAATCTATTTATTTACTTGTTCATATAACTGCC
>NC_051417.1:4823102-4823214 GCF_015228065.2 Penaeus monodon
GGGTGTTTACTTCTATGCTCCTATTCTCTTTCCCGCCCATATATCCATTCTGAGGCAGCAATCTAATTTTCTTACTCGAGGAGGGAAGTGAGGAAGGTAAAGTCTGCTTAGG
>NC_051417.1:4823464-4823899 GCF_015228065.2 Penaeus monodon
TCTTAATCTTCAACCCTTCCCCTCAAAGCCTTTAGGTAATTCATCACTGCCTGTCACTCCTCCTGCGCTTCCGGGCGTGGCACTGCCAGCCTAACGGTGCCACGAACACAGGCACTGAATCTAACCCCCCTTATTACACAGCACTGGCCGGTGTTATCGTGTTTTAGTGCCACAGTTATTGCATATTGGTATGGTGTTGACACTATCTAATCGTACTAGTGTGATGAGGATGGTGATTAGGATGTTATTCAAACCCGGGAAAGTAATTAAGTTCTAATTATGGGAATGTTATTGTAGTGTTATTGTAGGTGACAAAAGATGACTGCAGCAACGGGGGACGTGTGTACGAGGTAACAACTAGCGAGAACGTAGGCTGTGTATGCGATATATGTAAATCTAGGCTGTGTACGTCGAGCTCATATGCCCGTGTACTCA
>NC_051417.1:4824297-4824415 GCF_015228065.2 Penaeus monodon
TCGTAATTTTCAACCCTACATTTCCTCCCATCAGCCCCATCAGTTGCAGGCTTGCAATCCAGCAACACGCAAGGAAGGACAACCCGGGAACAAGGTGTTTGGACAAAGGGTATTTCAG
>NC_051417.1:4824460-4824543 GCF_015228065.2 Penaeus monodon
AGAAAAAAAATCAACAAAGAACGAAGGAATTGTTCTAGCCAGTTCTGGAAGCAAGCACAGCAGAACAAAGGATCTGGTAAGGC
>NC_051417.1:4827550-4827716 GCF_015228065.2 Penaeus monodon
GACAGGAACAACAAGGTTTTACGGCGCGTCAGCATTTGTGAGAGAAAATACAAATAACAGAATTACGGGTTCCTTTTTTCCTAAATTATGTTCGCTTGGGGATACGAACACATGTTTTTTATTCATGCTCGTAAATCTAGAGAATTTCATTTTCTTGCTAGGTCTG
>NC_051417.1:4827746-4827828 GCF_015228065.2 Penaeus monodon
GTATGCTTAACGGTTTTGATACATATTACTATATGGATTAAGTCTGTTGGGGGATTTATGAATATGTAATTATGCAAGTGGG
>NC_051417.1:4828418-4828588 GCF_015228065.2 Penaeus monodon
CCCTAGAAAAAAAACGTTCTCTTCTGCCCTCCAATTTAATAAAAGGGATTTTTCCTTGAACCGCGAGACTTTCCCAATGCTAATTTCTGCTCCATTTTACGAGCTCTGTGACGAGAGCCTTTTCCGTATTGGAAGTCAATAGTCAGAGGACAAGAGATCGACTGTGCTTG
>NC_051417.1:4830294-4830442 GCF_015228065.2 Penaeus monodon
CTTTCATTTTATTACTATCATATAGCTTCGATTTATATGATTACTTTTAATATTATCATTTTAACAGATATATATTTTTTTGTTTATTCTACTGTACTATAGTTATCAATAACATTACCATCATTAACGTTATTATCAAAGTTATTTA
>NC_051417.1:4830601-4831257 GCF_015228065.2 Penaeus monodon
TTTCACAGTTTATGGCAAGTGATTTTGCTTTGTTTAATTCCGATCAGTTTATAAATCAAACAGTTTTCTTGATTTGGAAATGAGCAATATCAATTGCCTTTTTGAGATTTTTTTTTGAGAAAATGTGTTTTTTCATTGTCCAAAAAAACGAACTCCTAAAGCAATCAAAAATAATGGAAGTCCACTGTACTGCAATTCGCACCTGATTAGATATTTCGTACCTGAATTTTCCGCAGAACCGAAAGTATTCCGGATTTCGCACAAAAGTGCGATACGACTTCGGGGAAAAAAAGGTAAAAAGCGAACTGCATTTCTCAGAAAATTCGTTGGAATGAATCCGGTTGTCGAAATGCGCTACATTTGGCGGGAACTTACGAGTTTTTGAACTAGATTCCGCGTTTTTTTTAGAATGTTTATGTCCATGTCTCTATCTCTCTCTTCGTGCTCTCTTATTCTCTTTTTATCTGTCTGTTCTTCTTTACCATTGTTTGTTTGTCTTTTTCTTTCTCTTTCTGTATTTCACTCGTCCTCGCTCTCTTTCCTTCCCTCTCTCCTTTGTCTGACTCTATATCTGTGTGTTTGTTTGTGTGGCTGTATGTCTGCCCATTTATATATAGATGCATGTCACTGTCCCTGTCTCTGTTTAACTCTATCTC
>NC_051417.1:4831555-4831685 GCF_015228065.2 Penaeus monodon
CATCAACCTCCTATCTCCAATAAACGTGACGAACCAGACTGTGCTTCTCCGTCAATCAACAACGTAAGGGATACCAAAACACTGATAAACCGGTAGCGGCGATGGGATGTTTACAATGCGACACTCACAC
>NC_051417.1:4831896-4832245 GCF_015228065.2 Penaeus monodon
TAAACTATAGGCATGACCCTTTTGCCAGATTTTTCGTACCACTCACTTACCCGACGAAAGCGAAAGAAAAACCGTATCGATGTTTTTTTTTCTGCATTGCACCCTTTAACATTCAAACTTTCTCGGTCTTTCCATTCATTTCTCCAAGTATTTATTCACCTTTCATCCTATTCCTCACGTTATCTCTTCTGGAGCTTTCTCTTGACTATTTCGTATTCAGGATTTATGAAGAAGAGGACAAGTTTGGTCGCTCACACCAAGAAAACTTTACGCGCCTAAAATGTATTTAATCTTCGGTGTATCGGAGCATCGCAGAGTTCATGACAGGTTTATTTTTAAGACTGACGTT
>NC_051417.1:4832437-4832705 GCF_015228065.2 Penaeus monodon
CGTTCGTGCTTGTGTTGCCTGTATATACGCTTTCATGCATGTGACTGTAAATATGTCTGCTTGTGTGTGCCTCTTCGTATCCATATTTTCTCTATGATTTCACCTTTACATGCTAACAACCCTCCCAGCCATTACATTTGCATTATTTCAATTTCTCTTGATTTTACTAATTAATATTTTTGTGTTGAAAGAACAAAGCTAGAGAGAACAGACTCCCGCTGTGACCAAAACAAATCTTGGGAGAGCATGCAGGTTTCACAGGGTTTCG
>NC_051417.1:4833659-4834053 GCF_015228065.2 Penaeus monodon
ATCTGCCGCGACATTCTGTGAGGTTGGCTGTTATGAGACTTCTCGCTCCTTGAAAAGCCCGAGTTTTGGCCCATTGTTGTCAGTGCACAATGGCCGGCCATTGTGTGCGAGCGGGAGGCCGCCGTTCGCGCTGTCACGCCCTCCGTTCGTGGATTCGAATCCGGATTCACGTATCGATAAGCGTGACGTCGGCCTCAGCTGGATGTTACGCGAACGGGTCGGCGCTGATCTGCGTTGATAAACGAGGTAAAAAGTTTTGGGGGAAGAAAAGGTATGAGGAGTGGAAGGAAAGGGAGAGAGAGGAAGAGAGGAATAATGAGACAATATGGAAAAAGAGGGGAGGGGAGTTAAAGTTAATGAAAAAAGAAGGGTAGTGAGAATGTCTTTGCAAGGT
>NC_051417.1:4834522-4834640 GCF_015228065.2 Penaeus monodon
GGTATGTGGTCAACGCAAAACCACGCGGCTAACGGCAGCCAGCAATATTTTCACCTCATAAAATAGCTGGTGTGTTTATTCTACCTTCGGGTTATCGATCACTTTGAACATGGAAGAT
>NC_051417.1:4834662-4834966 GCF_015228065.2 Penaeus monodon
AAGGCAACAGTGCCGGGTATGGAGATGGGGGGGGAGAAGGAAGAGAAGGCCACAGTGCCCCAGGTTGAGGGGGGAGGGGGCGGCAAAGTGCCAATTTGAAGGCCAGGAAACCGGGGGGGGGGGGAGGGTCAGATATATAGGATTGGGTATGGATTCAGTCATCGGTGCCAGGTAGGTACGGTGAATGGCACTGTAAATGGCACTGTGAATGGCACTATAAACCACAGGAGTGTGTATGGTGATGTACGTGGAGAAGAAATATAGGTTTGGAGAGGGAAGGATTTATTCGTTTGCGTTATTTATA
>NC_051417.1:4835135-4835230 GCF_015228065.2 Penaeus monodon
GATTTCTATACTTACAACATATGTTTATTGGAAACCAATAACTACATAGAACCACACTTTCCACACAAACGTTTCATTTACGAGTACATATATAA
>NC_051417.1:4835255-4835711 GCF_015228065.2 Penaeus monodon
CACATTATCTTTCTTTACAATGAACAGTGTCATGCATCTGAGATATTCGTATTAGTCTAATCATGAATGAGATCAGCTGATCATACCAAAATCCACGTCAGCTGATATGTGTCAACCATGAATGAATTATCCCAAAGCCTCCGTCATGAGTGTGAATTCCGTGCGTATGTGTGCCTGTCATGAGAATATTCTACAGCAATGGCTCAGGCATGCATGGCAAAAACTGTCATAAAAGTGACAGCATTGAATGACAGCCATGAGAATTTATCATATTTTTTTTTTGGCATATTGAGGTTTGTTATATAACGCCTGTCCTTGTGCGCTTTGATTTCCGTGTGGATAAAGTGTAAATAACTGTAAATTTGTTTGACTGTAAACGTGAAAGGTGATGAAGACCATAAAAAAGTAAGATAGAAATGGATTGATGCGTCTGTGCAGCTTCATATGTCGTGTGTA
>NC_051417.1:4836063-4836277 GCF_015228065.2 Penaeus monodon
AAGAGCTGAAAAAACAAGAGGTCAGCGCAAGGTTTAACCATCAAAGCCTCAGCTGTGTCTTATCCATCACAGCTGTCAAAAATAAACATTCGCACGTGTGAGAAACTGCTTATATGTATTTCTATATGGTCATTATACTACAAGAGTACAGCGTCTAATGTTTTCAATTGAAACCATGTCGTGCTTGGGTACAATTTTTTTTTCTTTTTTAGCC
>NC_051417.1:4836296-4836487 GCF_015228065.2 Penaeus monodon
ATTATGATCACCTTTTGTCTGGTACAGGTACGAAAAAAATAAAGGATTATGATACGACTGTAGTAATTATTTCCATTTGTTTTGTTTTAATGTGTGATGTAATTTTGTAGTTAACCATATCATTAAAACTATCGCAAAAACCATTAAACACCTTTAATTGATGGATTCTAGTCGCCCTTTAGTAAACAAAG
>NC_051417.1:4837104-4837266 GCF_015228065.2 Penaeus monodon
ACGCAAACAGATCGCAACTCTTTCCTCGATGTACTCCGAAACACGAGCATCCAATATTAGTCTCATCTGTAGGCTAATATTCCACTTACAAAGAATTAAGTCCTATGATATGATTCGCCATTACCTTTGAGAACTCAATTAGGGTGTATGTTACAGGGCATG
>NC_051417.1:4838383-4838539 GCF_015228065.2 Penaeus monodon
CGGCAGCACGATGTTGCATGAAAGCAAGCAAGCATACGATAGCCTCTGCCTCCTCGTTATTGACCATTTGCAAGGGATATTTTTAGTCAGGGCTTGTGGCCGTTATTGCCACGGTGATTCGCGACTGGAGGCCATGGGGGGGTGGGGTGGGGGTAG
>NC_051417.1:4838998-4839096 GCF_015228065.2 Penaeus monodon
GCAAGTGTTGTTCCGCAGTCTTGCAGGCCCAATTGCGACTGCACGCTGCATGGCTCTGCATGACTCATCTCTCATGATCCGTACATGGTATTGGTCTT
>NC_051417.1:4839304-4839552 GCF_015228065.2 Penaeus monodon
CGTACAGTTGAGCTCGACGCAAAGTTAAAGCGGAAATTTACTATAGAAACAAAGCCATTTCATCTTTTTCGAACGCCACCTTCTGACGGATTGACGTAACATCGCCTCATAAATCTTGATAAATCCAAAAGGATTCCATTTCCTCTATTTCCTCCAGCTACGTCAACATTTACGTCAAGTTTTTACGTCGTTATCCTCTTTTGTTGTTGCTCCCTTTTATCTCCTCCGTTCACTTCCTTCTTGTTCTT
>NC_051417.1:4839577-4839753 GCF_015228065.2 Penaeus monodon
GTTTCTGTCTCTTCTATATTTTTTTGTTTATCACTTCCCCTTTTTGGTTTCCTTTTTTTTTGTCTTGCATTGTATATTATTTTCTCTGTCTATGTTTCTCTTTCTCTCTTTCTTCGTCTTTCTCACTCTTTGCTTTTCTTGAAACCAGTTTTCCTTTTCTTTTTCTACTTCGTTGT
>NC_051417.1:4840086-4840215 GCF_015228065.2 Penaeus monodon
CAAGATTAAAACAACAACGGACTCAAACCTGTGTCTTATAACTAAAAGCATTGTTTCTAATTCTATTTTCTTTGACTTCATTGTTAAGGACAAGGTTACACTAACAAAAGCTACTGTCATATGGACTGT
>NC_051417.1:4840587-4840886 GCF_015228065.2 Penaeus monodon
CTGCCACGACCAAAACCTCTGTCCCCCAACCGCGTTAACGAAGAAAACTAACAACTAACGATACAACGATAGCGAAATGGACATTCAAAAGCCTCGTTTTGCGTACCGATAGTGAAGAGCAGCAACGAACACGGTCGATTGCCTCTCGCTTAACGAACAGGAGGAAGGAGAATTTGATAACGGGGAAGTAGAGGTGAGTGCCGGATTGCACCAGCCTGGCCGATGTTTTGCCGTGTTTCCTGTCTTTTTACATGCAGGAACGTGTGGGTATGTGTTTGGGTATGTTTGTGTGGTTTTGA
>NC_051417.1:4842651-4842973 GCF_015228065.2 Penaeus monodon
CTACAGCCATAACAGGATCAGAGACTGTCACTGGCTTTAGCTAACGCGTCCCATTCTCATACATTCCTAAGGTTTGCTCAAAGACAGTGGTGAGGAATCTGCTTATAAACGTAAATACAGATGGAGGGAGATAGAGGCGGTATTATGAAAGCCCGTGGCTGTTTATGCATGTGGTATGTATGGTGAATGTACACTGTTGGATACAAATGGATGAATACACTCACGTATGTCTATAAATGGTATGCTTGTTATGCTATGTAGGTAAATATGTAAACGCACATGCATGCAGTATAGACATACGCTGGATGCACAAATGAATCCC
>NC_051417.1:4843216-4843433 GCF_015228065.2 Penaeus monodon
GACCGCCGGTTGAGTGCCATTGCCTCAAACTTCGAATTAGACACATTTAGAAGTGATTATATTTGTCTGTGCAAATTTAGACAGAGATAATTCTCCTTCTCTTCAAGGTTCCCACGGGCTATAAAACAGGGGCGTGGCTAAATTCCGGACACGCCCACTGTCGGCAAATTATAGACCTGAAATTTCCCAGGAGGAAATATGACTCCTGTTTCCATTC
>NC_051417.1:4843500-4843633 GCF_015228065.2 Penaeus monodon
ATTAATGATATAAAAAAAATATTGTCATCACTACTATCACTATCTCTCCTCTTCATCATCTTTATCACTTTTATTCTCCATTATCGTTTCATCCATTTATTCCTTAGCAGTCACTTAGACCCTTTTATATACA
>NC_051417.1:4844129-4844215 GCF_015228065.2 Penaeus monodon
ACGGGGTGCCAGGGTACGGCTGAGAAGGCCCTGTACCCATGAACACTGCGGAAAGATAAACAGGGTAACTTTGAAAACTAGCGCAC
>NC_051417.1:4844403-4844570 GCF_015228065.2 Penaeus monodon
CATACACAAGTAAGCATTAACATACTTCACATACAAACACAAACACTTTCGCTCCAAGACAATGTTGCCAATACGCAATACGGACCGAAAACTCACAAAACTTACCTTGCCAATTAGACCCATAAACGAGTTGGCACGATTTAGCTATGCAAAGGTACTGACGTGGA
>NC_051417.1:4845159-4845277 GCF_015228065.2 Penaeus monodon
TCATGTGGCTACAACACCGTGATCTTTCGTCGGAAAACAAATACATTGTTATTTCTTCGTTTCTGCAGTGAAATACAGCGTCGGTCTATTGCTCGGTGTCTGCTTGCTGATTACCGAT
>NC_051417.1:4845327-4845434 GCF_015228065.2 Penaeus monodon
CGAATTATGAGATAGATTCATTTCGAAAAGCAGAAATGTGAAAAAGTTTTACATTTAGATGAAAAAAAGTTACATACTGAATTGCAAAATAACGCTCCTACAAAATC
>NC_051417.1:4846012-4846104 GCF_015228065.2 Penaeus monodon
ATACTTATTGCATATATTTTAATTTACATTAATCTGAATAAATTGAACTTAATTTTTCTGGTAAGTTGTTGGTTTTGTTGGCCTTTGATGGG
>NC_051417.1:4846400-4846655 GCF_015228065.2 Penaeus monodon
CGTGCTTGGCCACATGATGTATTTTCTGTCCCATTATAGATACATCTTATTACAAATAACAAGGAAAGTGGAAGGAGATTGTTATGTGTGTATTTCTATGCAACGAGGATTCGAGTGATTTTTTTGTTGCAATGTGTGCAGCATCCTGAACATTTTCTGCATCCCAATTAACCGTTGATTCAAAGACGGATATGGGCTGAAAGCAGTGATGAAAATAGAACACAGAATTTGCAGTAAGGGATGAATATTCATATC
>NC_051417.1:4847414-4847524 GCF_015228065.2 Penaeus monodon
CTTCTCAACGAAATATTAGAAAATGAAACGTCTCGATCAAATCAACATCAGGTTTACATATATCAGTGAGCTGACCGATCATTTATGTACAAGTCCAGGGCTGGTATTCA
>NC_051417.1:4847668-4847842 GCF_015228065.2 Penaeus monodon
TCCCCCCCTCGTATATACATGCGAACCCACAACAAGATTTAACACAGAAGTGTACCTTAATGTTTATGGCATATTTTGTCATTCAGATAAAAAAAAAGGTTATTTATTGACTACTCCTAATGCCATCCTGCCTCCCCACCACACTCTGGAAAAAAATGTCCTACATATATACAG
>NC_051417.1:4850318-4850546 GCF_015228065.2 Penaeus monodon
CGTCGGAGGCACTATAGTGAATCCCTTTTCGAAGTCATTTGCTAACGGACGCTATATCACGTTTTTATATAAATGATAATCTGTTAATGCACTGAACTATATAGAACTTTTTTTCCCCTTTCTATCTACGTCTGTTCAATTGTGAACAGTGCACAAACAGAAGTATTTTCTATTTTCATTCTACCCCCATACGAACAACCCTGTATATGGATTTACAAATAAAATTGT
>NC_051417.1:4850863-4850983 GCF_015228065.2 Penaeus monodon
TGGGCACTCCCATTAGAGCTAGATTATACATATATTGCATATATTGTAATTTGCATTAAATCTGAATAAATTGAACATAATTTTTCTGGTAAGTTGTTGGTTTTGTTGGCCTTTGATCGC
>NC_051417.1:4851054-4851119 GCF_015228065.2 Penaeus monodon
AGAATGCATTTTTAAATAATAATAATATATTTGTTTCCCTTTTTCCGTTTAAAAAATCACAGGAC
>NC_051417.1:4851456-4851706 GCF_015228065.2 Penaeus monodon
AAACATACACGTGCTTGGCCACATGATGTATTTTCTGTCCCATTATAGATACATCTTATTACAAATAACAAGGAAAGTGGAAGGAGATTGTTATGTGTGTATTTCTATGCAACGAGGATTCGAGTGATTTTTTTTGTTGCAATGTGTGCAGCATCCTGAACATTTTCTGCATCCCAATTAACCGTTGATTCAAAGACGGATATGGGCTGAAAGCAGTGATGAAAATAGAACACAGAATTTGCAGTAAGGG
>NC_051417.1:4852342-4852841 GCF_015228065.2 Penaeus monodon
CTTTTCAGTATTTGGCCTTACATGCAAGTGTTTCAGATATTCTTAAAATTTTTATCCTTTGAAAACATTTAAGCTTAAAATTATTTCAAACATGAGAGATTTTGGCTCCGGGTCATGAGTCCATGGATTTTCATTTATCTTGCCCGTCTCCTCCGTTTTTTTAAACTTCTGACATGCAAAGGTCAACCTGTCCTGTCTAAAAACCTTTTTGTATTGGACAGAGCTCTCTGTGCAAATACATATAAAGGTATATTATATGAAAGAAATAAAAAATAACAATAACTTTTTCACGAAATATTAGAAATGAAACGTCTCGATCAAAACAACATCAGGTTTACATATATCAGTGAGCTGACCATCATTTATGTACAAGTCCAGGGCTGGTATTCATAACTGTCGCTCGTCAACCAGCAAAATTAAATGTTGCCATGACCTTGGGTAACTCGAAGCTGCCCGACGTATGTATACGTTTTTCCTAGATCAGTGCTCCCCAAAACCC
>NC_051417.1:4852880-4853060 GCF_015228065.2 Penaeus monodon
CCTCCCCCCCCCTCGTATATACATGCGAACCCACAACAAGATTTAACACAGAAGTGTACCTTAATGTTTATGGCATATTTTGTCATTCAGATTTTAAAAAAAGGTTATTTATTGACTGCTCCTAATGCCATCCTGCCTCCCCACCACACTCTGGAAAAAAATGCCCTACATATATACAGC
>NC_051417.1:4853085-4853266 GCF_015228065.2 Penaeus monodon
CTGGTCAATACAATAGGTTTATTTTCGAATTCGTTCGCTCCGATCCAGTAGATTACCCAGCTTCACTAGGTGCATTACATGTTGCATGGCATTCAAACATGTTGGCAGCTGACGACAAACGAACAATGGAAGGATCATACTGCTCTGTATAAGCTAACGAACGTGTCCTCTGCAGATGTTC
>NC_051417.1:4853813-4853895 GCF_015228065.2 Penaeus monodon
ACTCCTTTATTATATACTATTATTGTATAGACTCCTTTATTATATGCTATTATTGTATAGCAACATCTCTCTCCTTGGCGCG
>NC_051417.1:4854111-4854180 GCF_015228065.2 Penaeus monodon
TTCGACTAGCAATCACTAAAACAAGTTAAAAGATACAGAGACAAATCATAATGGCAAAATGGAGCGCTC
>NC_051417.1:4854453-4854604 GCF_015228065.2 Penaeus monodon
CAAACCAATGAAAATGTACGTAGTTGACAAGCAGAGTGAAATAGTTGACAATTTACAAAAAGACAATTCCAAGAAGAATATATTAAGCAGTCAACAGATACAAACATATAACGCCCAGTTGAAAGATCGATTGGCAATCGGGGTGAAATAG
>NC_051417.1:4854658-4854860 GCF_015228065.2 Penaeus monodon
GTTTGATGGAGCTGGTCATATGTGCATTTTGCTGGGCTGGGCATGGCTCCTCGGTTGTTGGGTGGTGGAGGTGATGGGGGTTGAGGGGTGAGTTGTTTGTCTCTGCAATTCGGGGCGGAGAAAATCTATATACAAACCATATGTATTATTATATAATTATATAGATATTATTATCTATATATCTCTATTTGATGTGTGTGTG
>NC_051417.1:4858083-4858342 GCF_015228065.2 Penaeus monodon
GTGTCATTGATGCTGTATAGACATACAGACAACCGTCCGGAGGCACTAATAGTGATCCCTTTTCGAAGTCATTTGCTAACGGCGCTATATCAAGTTTTTATATAAATGATATCTGTTTAATGCACTGAAGACTATAGTAGAAGCTTTTCCCCTTTCTTCTACGTCTGTTCAATTGTGACAGTGCACAAACAGAAGTAATTTTTCTTATTTTCATTCCACCCCCATACAAACAACCCTGTTATGGATTTACAAATAAAAT
>NC_051417.1:4858823-4859009 GCF_015228065.2 Penaeus monodon
GAGTAGATTAGATTGGGCACCCTTCCCAGTAGATGGGGGCACCCTCATTAGAGCTGATTATCACATATATTGCATTATTTTAATTTTACTTAATCTGAATAAGTTGAACTTAATTTTTCTGGTAAGTTGTTGGTTTTGTTGGCCTTTGATATCGCGTTGTGGTGTGCATCTGTTGCGCGCGGCGCT
>NC_051417.1:4859374-4859663 GCF_015228065.2 Penaeus monodon
GTGCTGCCCCAGGATTTATTTTTCTGTCCATTATAGATACTCTTATTACAAATAATAAGGAAATGAGTGGAAGGAGATTGTTATGTGTGTATTTTCTATGCACACGAGGATCGAGTGAATTTTTTTGTTGCAATGTGTGCAGCAATCCTTAACATTTTCTGCATCCCAATTACCGTTGATTCAAAGAACGGAATGGGCTAGAAAGCAGTGATGAAAATATAACACAGAAATTTGCAGTAAGGATGAATATCATAATCCATGGGGGTACTGAAGGTGTGTTCTGTTTCAG
>NC_051417.1:4861832-4862062 GCF_015228065.2 Penaeus monodon
AACCGTCGGAGGCACTATAGTGAATCCCTTTTCGAAGTCATTTGCTAACGGACGCTATATCACGTTTTTATATAAATGATAATCTGTTAATGCACTGAACTATATAGAACTTTTTTCCCCTTTCTATCTACGTCTGTTCAATTGTGAACAGTGCACAAACAGAAGTATTTTCTATTTTCATTCCACCCCCATACAAACAACCCTGTATATGGATTTACAAATAAAATTGT
>NC_051417.1:4862548-4862656 GCF_015228065.2 Penaeus monodon
TGGGCACTCCCAGTAGAGCTAGATTATACATATATTGCATATATTTTAATTTACATTAAATCTGAATAAATTGAACTTAATTTTTCTGGTAAGTTGTTGGTTTTGTTG
>NC_051417.1:4863013-4863294 GCF_015228065.2 Penaeus monodon
CGTGCTTGGCCACATGATGTATTTTCTGTCCCATTATAGATACATCTTATTACAAATAACAAGGAAAGTGGAAGGAGATTGTTATGTGTGTATTTCTATGCAACGAGGATTCGAGTGATTTTTTTGTTGCAATGTGTGCAGCATCCTGAACATTTTCTGCATCCCAATTAACCGTTGATTCAAAGACGGATATGGGCTGAAAGCAGTGATGAAAATAGAACACAGAATTTGCAGTAAGGGATGAATATTCATATCATGTACTGAATGTGTTTCTGTTTCAG
>NC_051417.1:4864384-4864453 GCF_015228065.2 Penaeus monodon
AGTGTTTCAGATATTCTTATAATTTATCTTTGAAAACTTTTAAGCTTAAAATTATTTCAAACATGAGAG
>NC_051417.1:4864566-4864745 GCF_015228065.2 Penaeus monodon
GGACAGAGCTCTCTGTGACAAATACATATAAAGGTATATATATATGAAAGAAATAAAAAATAACAATAACTTCTCAACGAAATATTAGAAAATGAAACGTCTCGATCAAATCAACATCAGGTTTACATATATCAGTGAGCTGACCGATCATTTATGTACAAGTCCAGGGCTGGTATTCA
>NC_051417.1:4864889-4865069 GCF_015228065.2 Penaeus monodon
TCCCCCCCCCTCGTATATACATGCGAACCCACAACAAGATTTAACACAGAAGTGTACCTTAATGTTTATGGCATATTTTGTCATTCAGATTTAAAAAAAAAAGTTATTTATTGACTGCTCCTAATGCCATCCTGCCTCCCCACCACACTCTGGAAAAAAATGTCCTACATATATACAGCT
>NC_051417.1:4865093-4865205 GCF_015228065.2 Penaeus monodon
GTCAATACAATGGTTTATTTCTGAAATTCGTTCAGCTCCAATCCAGTAGATACCCAGCTTCATCTAGGTGCATTAAATGTTGCATGGCATTAAATGTTGCAGCTGACGACAA
>NC_051417.1:4865758-4865982 GCF_015228065.2 Penaeus monodon
TCAGAAGCCTGGATCAAAGCGCCTCATTTAAACAGCCGAGAGAGTGTTGCTTCCCGGCCCTGGTTCCTCCCGAAGGGCTGCGTCGTCTCGTCAGGAGCGAAAGAAGGCGTCCGCTTTAACGGGGCTGTGGGCGTGATATGCGTATGGGAAATGGGCGTATTCACTATGTGGAAGTATGGAAATAGAAATACTGACTCGTAAATATCCACACTTGCGCGAGCGCG
>NC_051417.1:4866260-4866331 GCF_015228065.2 Penaeus monodon
CAAAAGCATGCTCATATTATGCATATAAACTCTCACATTCCCCCACAGACACTAAGAACATGCCAATTTAC
>NC_051417.1:4867032-4867320 GCF_015228065.2 Penaeus monodon
TGTATAATCTACAAAAGAAATGTTTGTATAAAACATACAGACAAAAGTTTTTTTTTTTCTTATAATAAAAACTATTCGCGAAAAGGAGAAGAAATCCCAAAAAGAGAAACTACCATTTTTAATGTAAAAAAAAAAAAGAGAAACATTAATTCCCGTTTTTTTCGAGGGTCAGCGCTGCCATCTATGGAGGAAATTATGCGAACTGGAATGATATTTATGGATATTTTTTTTTTCTCTCTTTCTTTATACAGGAAAATGAGAACGGAGAAATGAGAAGAAAGTAGAAGG
>NC_051417.1:4867472-4867737 GCF_015228065.2 Penaeus monodon
GTTTGTATAAAACATACAGACAAAAGTTTTTTTTTTTCTTATAATAAAACTATTCGCGAAAAGGAGAAGAAATCCCAAAAAGAGAACTACCATTTTTTAATGTAAAAAAAAAAAAGAGAAACATTAATTCCCGTTTTCTTTCGAGGTCAGCGCTGCCATCTATGGAGGAAATTATGCGAACTGGAATGATATTTATGGATATTTTTTTTTCTCTCTTTCTTTATACAGGAAAATGAGAACGGAGAAATGAGAAGAAAGTAGAAGG
>NC_051417.1:4867889-4868158 GCF_015228065.2 Penaeus monodon
GTTTGTATAAAACATACAGACAAAAGTTTTTTTTTTTCTTATAATAAAACTATTCGCGAAAAGGAGAAGAAATCCCAAAAAGAGAACTACCATTTTTTAATGTAAAAAAAAAAAGAGAAACATTAATTCCCGTTTTCTTTCGAGGTCAGCGCTGCCATCTATGGAGGAAATTATGCGAACTGGAATGATATTTATGGATATTTTTTTTTTCTCTCTTTCTTTGTACAGGAAAATGAGAACGGAAAAATGAGAAGAAAGTAGAAGGAAAT
>NC_051417.1:4868233-4868442 GCF_015228065.2 Penaeus monodon
GTAAATAGATAGATAGAGAGAGAGAGTGTTTTGATAGACACTGAAAGAGAGGTTGAGAGACAGATTATGAAAAAACAAAGAAATCCACACACACACACGCACACAAACAAACACAAATACAAACCCACACACGCCCATACAAACAAACGACCCCCTCCCCCAACACAAACAAACAAACAGACCTACACACACCTAAACAACCCCCCCAT
>NC_051417.1:4868680-4868827 GCF_015228065.2 Penaeus monodon
ATCCCTCCTCCTCTCTGGAAAAAAGATTTCTCACAAGAACCGCGTTGATACATGGCCCTCCGCCCCCCCCCCCCCTACCCCTCATACCCAAGGATCATTGGCTTTCAACATCAGATCATATATGTATTTTTTCTGTCTCTCTCTGTC
>NC_051417.1:4868857-4869076 GCF_015228065.2 Penaeus monodon
ATCTTAAACAACTAATCTTGTGTCTTGGGTGTTTTTATCCTGTTCTATTTTTTTTTATTTGCGTTTATTTTTCTTTTAAATCATAATGTTTGGCAACTTATCGTACGTCTTGCGTTGTCATTTTATCTTATTTATTCATTTGTATTTTTTTTTGTTTACGTCTACTTTTTCCTCACAATCTTCGACAACTCATCTTTCGTCTTAAATAATTTAATTCCC
>NC_051417.1:4869117-4869223 GCF_015228065.2 Penaeus monodon
GCAATCTTCGGCAACTTATCTTGCGCTTTGAGTTTTTCATTATTTTTTTATTTACTTCTAACTTTCTTTTTTATCATAATCTTCAATAACATATCTTCCGTCGCGA
>NC_051417.1:4869255-4869344 GCF_015228065.2 Penaeus monodon
CGTTTCGGCTGTTGCTTCTTGATGGCGAATTTGTCCTTTTCCCATGCTTCGTTTCAAGGAGGAGGAGAACCATTTTTCGTCCGGGATGG
>NC_051417.1:4869368-4869443 GCF_015228065.2 Penaeus monodon
TGGAGGCTTACAAAGGAACATGTATATGCATATTTATGGCGTGTTGGGAATGCGTTCGTTGTGGTACACGCTGGG
>NC_051417.1:4871319-4871616 GCF_015228065.2 Penaeus monodon
GAACCCCAAACCCTTAATTCCCTACACAATTCAAAACTCAAAGATAATAGGCCGCACTTATACCTCAGCGATCATAGTTTGTGAAGGAATATACACTTTTCCCCGTCCGGCCAAAGGCTTCATGGAGAAAGTACTTTGTGTACACGAACAACAGCTGCTGTCGACAAGGGAGCCGGTTCTTGTCACATCCAAAGCTTTTCGTGGAGGAAAACCGTTTGAAGATATTCATTAAAAAGGGAAGGGACGGCCGTGTCCTTTGGACATGACAAAAGCACCTAATTCAGATTTTGTATTTTC
>NC_051417.1:4872566-4873206 GCF_015228065.2 Penaeus monodon
TCTACGAGTCCCCGGAAGATATATTATAGCGAGAAGTACTATCGGCATATTCGAGTACTTGTGTATTTTTTTTCTCCTTTACACACATATACACACGGTCTAACACATAGCCTAATGCAGATCGAACACTGAGACCATTTAACACACGGTCTAACACATGGCCTAATGCAGATCGAACACTGAGACCATTTAACACACGGTCTAACACATAGCCTAATGCAGATCGAACACTAAGACCATATAACACACGGTCTAACACATAGCCTAATGCAGATCGAACACTAAGACCATATAACACACGGTCTAACACATGGCCTAATGCAGATCGAGCACTAAGACCATTTAACACACGTCCTAACACACTGCCTAATGCAAATCAAACACTAAGACCATCTAACACAGTCCTAACACACAGCAAATCGAACGCTAAGACCATACGATTTTACATCCTTTCAAGGGCACAAGAGTTACGAGAAGTTTACGTTACTCTCTCGTCGTGATAGCCTTTATGTTAAGCTCGTAAATATTGTCTGATGATTTTTTCCTCCTTCCCGAGCTCTTTCGTTGCGATGCGGAGAGGCCGAGATATTGAATTAATGTTGAAGAAAGCTTTTTTTTTTTTTTTGGGGGGGGGGGTTTA
>NC_051417.1:4873238-4873406 GCF_015228065.2 Penaeus monodon
AGTTTGGGGGGGTATGAAATATTACTCAGCATCAATATTTATTTATCTTTTTTTATTTTTGGAAATGTATTGTGCATTTGAATTTCTGTTGTATATTTGGGGGAATATATTGATATTCTTATTCGTAGAAATAAAGTGTATAGATCTGCTATATTATCTATTTTATCA
>NC_051417.1:4873990-4874078 GCF_015228065.2 Penaeus monodon
TCCCCTCTTCCCCAGACAAGCCCGGTGATACATTACCCTCAGGAAATCCCACTATCAATCTTATCCAATTTTGTAAATTTTCGCAGAT
>NC_051417.1:4874833-4874899 GCF_015228065.2 Penaeus monodon
AGCCTGGTGGGTGGTTGCGGTAAACACGTTGAAAGTTGGTAAAAATGGGACACTTTGGGAGCTCGT
>NC_051417.1:4875407-4875476 GCF_015228065.2 Penaeus monodon
CCCCCCCCCCCAAGTCTAAAATCGTTCCTTTACTTAAATGGTCAATCTGCTAACCCCTCACCACCACCA
>NC_051417.1:4875750-4875978 GCF_015228065.2 Penaeus monodon
AAACACTAGCTAGTGAGGAGTTAACGCTAGTACTCTCGTTAAGCTTAATTGTCTCTCTCTTTTTAAGCGACCTTAACAACTTGGCACTACCTTTAGAACTCTTGTTTTGAAACTGCTATTCCATGTAGTATTTGTCTTTGGGAAAATTGTCATTATTGTTTTGAAGTAATTGTGAGACGTTTTTTTTTTTTTTTTGAGTGGGGGGGGGGGGTGGGGGAAAAGGGTGGT
>NC_051417.1:4877276-4877878 GCF_015228065.2 Penaeus monodon
AAAAAAAACGAAAAGAGAGATCATACTTTTTTTCACAAGGAAAGAAAACAGAATGTTACATTACATTCATATTTAAAGAAAGTTGGAAATCATCGTGAAATATGACGATGATAAAATGAAATTATTGTTCAACTGTTCAATTCACTTACTGAACTTATTGCAATTCACTGATTCAACCTCTCACAGCTTGTCTATCTGAATTAATAATTAGCGCTATCTATCTATCGCAAATTTATACTATACACTTATTAAAATTTACGTAATATATATACACACCTGACGTACACAACTTTCTTAATACCAATATCGGTTTTCATTTGAAATTGCTTATCATAACTTAATTATTCAACTTCTGCATTATTTTTTGTTGCTAAGAGCAACTCAAATGGCGTGTTGTAATAATAATAGTTTTTTCTTTATTTGCATTCTTTCATCATTTATTCGTTTTTTTTCTGTTGTTTTCGTATATTAGTGTGACATTTTAAATAAAAAATCTAATCCATCTTTTTTTTGTTTCAGACCACAAATACATGTATATTTTCGTACGGTAGTTATTCATTTAAAATTTCTTTCTCTGTTTGTTATTCAGTCGATATTATTTT
>NC_051417.1:4878383-4878474 GCF_015228065.2 Penaeus monodon
TCCTTTGCGACACGCTTTTCTCCTCCTTGAAAACCCTTATCCCATATCATATATGTGTATACATCTTTACACTGACTTTCATTCTACATAC
>NC_051417.1:4878790-4879244 GCF_015228065.2 Penaeus monodon
TATAACACACACACGCGTACACAACTTTACCCGCCCCATGCCCCTCCACCTACACTAACATCCACACCCATACACATAAACCTCCCCATCCCATCCCCTGCACATAACCTCCCCCCATTCAACACACCCACCGACGCACCCACAACACCTACAACCAAACTGTCCGAGTCATTTCACTCCAATCGCATCGTATTTTCTACAGGATTTAGTGCAATACTTCGTACTGCGCCATCTGTTGGCTGGAAAGAAACCATTACAAATTCCCGCGTCTTGGGAGAGTTCAAAATGTTTTTTTTTCTTTTTTGCATGGTAAAAGTAAGTAAGGAGAGTACAGTACAGCATTACAAAGTTGCTTAAAACCTTTTGGTAATTTTAACTTTGATCAAGAACCCGGAGCTTGGCAAGAAGGAGAATGAAAGTTGTTGAATATATAAGAAAATAGTACCCCCCCCCC
>NC_051417.1:4879323-4879718 GCF_015228065.2 Penaeus monodon
TACAGTTTACATCTCTCTTGGCAAGACCCGAAGTTGCATTCTACTGAACTTGTTATATTTCTTCTGGAAACCTGATTTAATTAACCGAAATGGAATCTACCTGCCCACTGCACCTAGGGTACGATTTTGCGGTCTCAGGGTCATCCCGTTTTCTGTTGACTGCCTCCAACTCCACGTTTTCTACGACGGGACGAAAAAGATGCTTCAATTGGTGAGTTGTTTGTTGCTTAAAAATTCCTTGCTTTCTTCTCCTTTCGTAAAGTTTAATTGGGTAAGATATTTTTTCCCCCGGTGAAATAGCAAGAATACGAATAAACCACAAGGAAAGATGATCTAGGTACTCAAAGGAAAAATAAGTTGCTATAACTATTTATTAAAAAAAAAACGGTTTACAT
>NC_051417.1:4880205-4880428 GCF_015228065.2 Penaeus monodon
AAGAAAATTATTTGGGTTACACTACAATTTGGGAAGACATCAAATACCAAGGACCGTTCTTGAACAATCAGTATTCACCAGGAGGGATCACCCGTCCTATGAGACGTATCAACAACGATTCAAAATGTGAAGGTAACAGTTATCATTTTATTTATCTATTATTTTTTTCGTTTCGTTTTATCTTATAAGTTCGTTTGTAAAAGGATCTCGAAGTTCACCTCCC
>NC_051417.1:4880798-4881174 GCF_015228065.2 Penaeus monodon
CGCCTATCGTATACCACACGAAGAACCGGAAAACAGCAAAGCTTAACAACAGTAACCAAGCTGATCATGATGAACGCGAAGAATCATGCAACAGCAGCAACAGAACCATACAAAGAACCACGAAAACAACCACAACAACAACAACAACAGAAGATAACCACGAATCGTACGAAGAAAATAAATAAGCTGATTATTTACCATACGAAAAAAAAAGCAAAACATAAACAACGACAACAATAACAACAACAAAAGATTCCACACGAACCATACAGATAAAAAAAAAAACACCACAAACAAACAAACAAACAAACGAACCACAACCAAGCCGAAAAAAAGGGTAACGTTAAATAAACACCTTTTTAGGAGTCGGTTCAAG
>NC_051417.1:4881595-4883100 GCF_015228065.2 Penaeus monodon
TAAATACCTATTGGCCATCACGCCCCCGGGAGAGCGCCCACACCCCTTCTGGTTCGTTGGTTCTCAGTGGTTCGTGTTGTGATAGGATGGAGAGAGGGAGAGGGCAGGGCGAGAGGGAATGGAGAGGGGAGGGGAGGGAGAGGAGAGGGGAGGGCGAGAGGGAATGGAGAGGGGAAGGGAGAGGGGAGGGCGAGAGGGGAATGGAGAGGGGAGGGAAGGGGAATGGAGGGGAGGGAAGGAAAGGAGAAGAGAGGGGAGGGGAGGGAGGGAAAAGGAATGGGAGGGAAGGGAAGGGGAGAGGCGGGGACGGAGGGAAAAGGGATGGCAAGGAAGGGGAGTGGAGTGGAGGGAAGTGGAAGGGAGGGAAAGGGGATGGGAGGGAAGGGGAGGGAAGGGGAGGGGAGAGAGGGAAAGGGGAGGGGAGGGAAGGCAGAGTTTGGGAGAGAGAGGGGAGAGGGATGGCAGGGAAGGAGGAGGGGTTAAAAGAGGGAGGGGAGAAAGGGGGAGGGGAGAGGGGTGATGGATTGGGGGGAGTATGGGGTGGAGAGAGGGAGGGGAGAAAGGGAGAGGGGTGATGGGGAGGGGGGAGGGGTGGAAAAAATTAGGGAAGAAAGGGAGAGGGGTGATGGGGGAGGAAGGGGGAGAGGATTGCGCTGGGGAAGAAGGAGAGAGGGGGAGAAAGGAAGGAAGGGTGATGGGGTTGAAGGAAGGGAGAACACCCATGTCCCCCTGATAACCCCTCCTTAGTTCATGATGGTTGTGGTTATTGGGTGGAGGGAAAGGGAGGGGAGGGGAGGGAAGGCAGAGAGGGGTGATGGGGGAGAGAGGGGGAGAGGGGTGGTTGGGGAGGGGTGAAGGGGAGGGAGAGAGGGTGGAAAGAGGGAGGGGAGGGAGAGGGAAGGCAGAGGGAGAAAGGGAGGCAAGGTAACGGGGGTGAAGAGAAGGCAGAGGCTGGGGGAAAAAGGGAGAAGGGGTGATGAGGTAGAGAAGAGGGAGGAAAGAGGTTAGGGGAAGGAGGGAAAGAAAGAGAGAGTTGGGAAAGAAAGAGAGAGTTGGGAAAGAGACAGAGAGTTGGGAAAGAAAGAGAGAGTTGGGAAAGAAAGAGAGAATTGGGATAGAAAGAGAGAGTTGGGAAAGAAAGAGAGAGTTGGGAAAGAAAGAGAGAGTTGGGAAAGAGAGAGAGAGAGAATTGGAAAAGAAAGAGAGGAGAGAAGGAAGGGAGAGACAGGGGGGGGAAAGGAAGTGGGGAAAAGGTGAGTGAAAGGGAGGGGGGGGGGGAAAGGGAGGGAAACGGACGCCGTGATTAGCGTATATGTGTTATTACAAGAAAAAGGGAGGGAGGAGGGCGAAGCGCATGGGGAGAGAAAGGAGGGAGGAGGAGAAGGGAGAGATGTCCAGAGTTGGGGAAGAGGGGTCGGGAGGACCGGTAGGGGAGGGGGGATTTGAAGAGGGGGGGGGGAGGGGAGTGATAGAGGCCATGATTTGAACGCTTGCTATTGGCAGAT
>NC_051417.1:4883135-4883226 GCF_015228065.2 Penaeus monodon
TTCTATGGAGGGGGATTCTATAGGAATGGGGGGGGGGGAAGTGAGAGGGGAAGAGGGGACGGGGTCGTGCTTAGAACGTGTGCTATTGACA
>NC_051417.1:4883290-4883414 GCF_015228065.2 Penaeus monodon
TTGAGGAATGGAGCATATGTCCTCAGCCGTTATGGCTTTAGGGGTGGGTGGGGTTGGGGGTAGGGGGGGAGGGAATAGTAAAGGGGGCATGTGTTATTCGCAGGTGCACGAGCGGGGGGAAGGA
>NC_051417.1:4883442-4883889 GCF_015228065.2 Penaeus monodon
GAAGGGGAAGGCATCTATAGCCGGTGTGTGTTATTGACAGGAAAGGTGGTGGTAGGGGAGGGGGGAGGGGGGAGGACCTTCTTCCCTTCGTCATGGTCATAAAACAAAGGTGTCTGTGATGTTTGCAAATAAGAGAAAATAAGGAAGAGACTATAATTAAATACCACTAAAGATACCGTTATAGGATAGTTACCGTCGTAACATATCGCCATAGGTAATCATTAAAGACCTACTGTCATAGGCTACCATTAAAGGCTGCCATGATAGGGTATCATTAAATATTACCTGTGTTGAGGTATATCAGATATCATGGTATACAGTATATTATAATATAATGATATACAAAACTACAGTATGAATAGACGACTTGTGCTTAAAATTGTTTTAATAATGTATAGTCTCCGGTTACTGTATTAACTTTACAAGTGGATGGACAAGATTAACATT
>NC_051417.1:4884055-4884260 GCF_015228065.2 Penaeus monodon
ATTGTTTTCATTAGCAGCATTATCTCCCACGTCCGACGTTTCATTCTGGACAGCATTCCATTTCATTTAGATGCATTACGTTCCCTCAGTTAATTACAAATTATGGCATGAACTTTGTAGTTACGCGTGTCAGCTGTTTTTTCTCTTATAATTCTTCATCTTATGTTTTTTTTTCCTTTTCGAATAAGTGTCAATTTTTATTAGA
>NC_051417.1:4884925-4885206 GCF_015228065.2 Penaeus monodon
CGAAAATTCCAAAGAAAAACATGAAGAATTTTTCCAGCTGGCGAAAGCTCCTGCTAAATGATGCTTTGTAGATGTTTTGTAGATGTTTTGTAGGTGTTTTGTAGATGTTTTGTAGGTGTTTTGTAGATGCTTTGTAGATGTTTTGTAGATGTTTTGTAGGTGTTTTGTAGATGTTTTGTAGGTGTTTTGTAGATGTTTTGTAGATGTTTTGTAGATTCGTTTCCCGGCGGATTTTAGAAAGAGATTATGCTACTTGGGATTCCTCGTTTTTTCTTTCTTTC
>NC_051417.1:4885502-4885641 GCF_015228065.2 Penaeus monodon
ATCTGAGTTCATTCTTAATTCCATATGCAATCAGAATTATACTGATATTCTCAACTGATGGTCTGGGAAAAAATATCCTTTTCGTTTGGCAGTACTTGCGGGCAATTTGATTCAGTTACCCCTAATTGGACAATAATCG
>NC_051417.1:4885683-4885957 GCF_015228065.2 Penaeus monodon
GGGGGGAGGGGGGGGGGACCATGAGAGGTAAGTGGCGGGGGGGGGGGGAGGCAAAAAAGGGCAAGAAGGGGTAAGGGATAAAAGAGGGGGCAAGGAAGAAGGTAAATAAGAAGGAGAGGCATAGAGGAGGGTGAAATGACGGAAAATGAGAAAGGAAAATAAAGGAGGGAGGATGCTACGTAAAGGTTCTGTAAAGTCACATGTATTTCAGATATCAAATATATTCTCCGAGGATGAAGTGATTCTTGGAATAGCCATTGGAATATTCGATGTA
>NC_051417.1:4886468-4886568 GCF_015228065.2 Penaeus monodon
CAATAATTTCGCCCCAAGATGATAAAGCACGTATTGCAGAAAGACAAAATGCAATGGCGGCGAATCTCGATATTTTTTTATTTTTTTTTATTGTAGACTT
>NC_051417.1:4886851-4887134 GCF_015228065.2 Penaeus monodon
TTTACAAAAATCGTACTTGCCTGCAGCACCCTCAATTTTCGAAATCCAACTGAATTTCAGGAAAACAGGAGTAGCATTTACCTGGAACTGCCGTAATTATTTGCATAAAGATTTTGAAAATAATTTTTTGATAGGGAGATTTTATCGCGAGACGAAATATGTGTACGAAAAATGGTTTTAAGTTCGTCGACGCTTGGTTCGTTTGGCGGGAACTTTGGGCGTTTAGTGTTCCAAAATCGGAGTCTGAGGGAGAAGGAAAAATTGAATGAAAAGGGATTGGGGA
>NC_051417.1:4889624-4889817 GCF_015228065.2 Penaeus monodon
GACAAAATGGCTTTTTGTGTGTGCGTTACTCATCACATCCGTTTGAAGCAATCTTCAACAGAGATCGAAAAAATTTATCTGATAAAAAGTTCTAACAACTTCTAATATTTTTATAATGTTGTTATTGTCAATAATATTCTCCATCAGCACGTTATGAAATTTCATTGCGCTTTTTGATGTCAAGCTCGTTATC
>NC_051417.1:4889845-4889972 GCF_015228065.2 Penaeus monodon
CTATAAATAGCTCATATAAAAACGGCCTTGGTTTATTTTGCGATGGGGTGGCATCCTATGTATACAAAACCTCTGCTATTTTTGCATTAACAACATAACTCAGTCACTCTTTTCATGAATTCGTTTA
>NC_051417.1:4890758-4891670 GCF_015228065.2 Penaeus monodon
TCTTAAAAACACAATATCCGAAAGATATATATTCTTATTTGATTAATTCCAATGGAAATGATCCAATTAATGTATCGATTGTGATTGATAATAATGATGACAGTTAACAACAAGGATGCATATGAGGATATAAACAATTAGACAAATATCTATTCCGGAGCCAAGTGATAACTTCTGGCAGGACGATAGCAAGTTTGTCAATGACACCAATTATGTAACTAGGGGGTTCATCCAGTATTTGTATAATAATAATATGACCTTTACAAGATTTACTTTCATTGATCCATTATATTATTATCATTATTGACATCAGTATCTATTTATTTGTGAATCTATTTTGCTCGTGAATATGTAGAGTCAAAACAAATGGCAAGACGATGAAAGCAAAAATAATGTTGAATTCTGATAAGCCATGCGACATATACATACACTCACTAAAAAAAAAAAAAAACACCAAACCAGCCAACATTGTTGCCATATGTTCCTATTATCAACGCGTTTCATGCATCTAAAATACACATTTTACGGATTCCCCCTTTCACCTAATACATTCATACATATCAACCCCTTTTTAAAACTTATCAAACACAAACTCTCACATATATTCCCCTTCCTCGCACCCCACATGATCCTCCCCCACACCCCCACAAAGTATAGGATCATTTGCATGAACCGACGTAACGGCGTGGGGTTTTGTGCCGCCAAACTGACAAGAAAGACGTCGATGCTCTTTTGATGGCTCGGGGACAGGGTTGGATATCATATCCCTGATTTTACGATGCTCTTTTGTTTCTCTACGAGCCGGCTTAAAGGAGTTTCTGTATGTTTGGTTCGATAAAGGAAATTAATGCTGAGTTAGATTAATATCGATGGCGAAATTCGCTGGTCTTTTTATATTCTTTGAATGAGTAT
>NC_051417.1:4892780-4893095 GCF_015228065.2 Penaeus monodon
CTGCCCCGTCATCTGATGCTAGTGTAACCTACTTTCCCCTCATCTTGTAATTATGTATAATCCTTAGCATCCTTTCCCCCCAATGAAAAAAAAAGACAAGAGCTCTCCATTAATATGGAAATGACATTATTATCACATCAACTTACAATCCCCTGAACTTCAGCAACATAGGAATGAAATCACTGAACAGGAAAAAGTGTTTCAAAACATCGTTGTTTGTGATATTTTCAGTCTCTGTGTTATGTTCTGGTACAGGTGCTCATTCTCCCAGGGTGTTATGCAAAGAAGAGTTTATTTAAAGACTGGGTTAAGGAC
>NC_051417.1:4893640-4894057 GCF_015228065.2 Penaeus monodon
ACAGTAACTGGTTGTATTAACCGTACAGACCCTAATAAAACAACTTGAAATTCATCAGGAAACCTAAATGTTCACAAGTGTTCTTACCTATCTTGCAGTAAATCTTGCAAATCCTTACAATATTCTTACAGGCCTATCCTTACCCGGAAACTAAATATCAAATCTATTAAGGTTACCTTAATAAGCTTCTCTGCGCTTCAAGATCCACATGAATTATGGAAAATTAATATTGATGACTGCAGTTTGTTGTCGAACTTATATTTCCTCAAATGGTTTCCCACCTGAGCTGAAAATTTGATGTACTTTGGGGTAATATAACCCTCTGTCAGAGAACTGCGATCTGCACAGCTTGCGAACCACTACGACTGACCCAGCCCGGTTTCAAATTGAATGTCAACAAGGCTTGGCCCCTTCAAG
>NC_051417.1:4894594-4894881 GCF_015228065.2 Penaeus monodon
AGAGATAGCTAGCTAACCAGATAGAAAGAGATATATCTGTAGAGAGAGAAAACAATAAATATAAAAAAGAAAAATACATTATATAGAAAATATTTTTCTAGGTCTTCGGAACATTTTCTTTTCTCATTTTCATCTCCAGAAAGGAACACGAACTCCCATGCACGAAACTTTCCAGACGAAGTAAATGTTTTGTCTCACTGTCCCTCCTTTTCACTAAAAAAAGCGAACGGGGAAAGTACAAGATGCGCGCGCTAGCTTTATTCAATTAATCCTTGCATGATTTTTTA
>NC_051417.1:4895518-4895821 GCF_015228065.2 Penaeus monodon
AAGCAGCTGTTGTAGGATATCTCACCTTACGAAGTCAAAGTTGGTCCCATATCCAAGTGGACGTACGGGAAACTATAATAATACTATAATAATACTATATAATACTATATAATATATAATAATATATAATAATACTATATAATACTATATAATATATAATACTATAATAAAACTATAATAATACGGGAAACTATAAAGCCACAGGATAATGTTTCCTACTACCTTATCAACCAGGGTAGGATATCTTTGCAACCATTTTTCGGTTCCCCGACGAGAGACAGATTTCGAACCAAACAACCCTAA
>NC_051417.1:4895938-4896007 GCF_015228065.2 Penaeus monodon
GATCTGAATAAAATCCCAATAAAGTTTCGAACTGACAGACGACAAGCACCAAAGGGAGTGACAGGACGT
>NC_051417.1:4896045-4896332 GCF_015228065.2 Penaeus monodon
CTTTAGTCTACCCCGTGTTTACCTCCAGTCCCTCTGGTGGCAGGCAGAGCAAACACACCCGGCAACAGCTTCGTCAAAAGAAGTAATTTTAAGTCTTATGCATATTTCATCCTCACCTGCGCACATGCGGGGTTGCAAGATGAGAAGGAAGCAATTTGAGTACTTCTTGGGTATTGCGGTTGGTACTAGTAGGTACTGGTTGTTAGTTAGGCGGGTTTGATGGTAATTTCAGGTGGTTAGGTCTTTAAATGGATGATTGTCGAGGGGAATATTTTTTTTTTTTTTTT
>NC_051417.1:4897185-4897527 GCF_015228065.2 Penaeus monodon
CGATAGTGATGTAGAACCTTAATGGAGATATAAACACTATAATTACCATAATTCGTTTTAAATGGGAATTCTTATCATAAAACCAATTATATATATATTTTTTTTGAAGATTCACTGTTCATCTGATTTTGCAATTTGGTAAAGGAATAGAAACCACCACGCGATATATAGGAGAAATAAGATAGATAAGAAGGATGATATAGCACAGAGTTATAATGATAACATAGTATAGAAAGAAATGGAAAGAAATATGACAATGATAACATAGCATAGAAAGGAAGATAAAAAATATAGCATAGCACAGAAAGGAAGATAAGAAGGATAACATAGTATAGAAAGAAG
>NC_051417.1:4897605-4897716 GCF_015228065.2 Penaeus monodon
TTACGTAGCAGAGATCCCAAAGATATTTTATTCGATAAAGATACCAAATTTAAGATAACAAAGATAATATAGATGAACAAAACAAAAATAACAAAGGTGATGAAATGGAAC